>NW_015172635.1:97357-105034 GCF_001447785.1 Gekko japonicus | reverse complement strand
GCATAGGTTTTTGCATTGAAGTGGGTTGATAGGCCAGTTTGTTCCTGCCCAGTACCATCCCCTGCATGTGTGGTAAAGAAGTGGTCCCCACTTTCCAGCTAACCATTAGAATGTGCTCTTAGAAAATACCAAAAAAGAAATCTGAGCAAAATGTGTCCTCTTTATTAATCTGGTAGCAGTAACCAGAAATAATTTTTCTCCCGTTTTCAGATCTGAACCAACTTGGCAAGTTTTGTTTATTTTAGTGATGACACTATGATTTCTGTGGCTTCATTAGGGAAGGGCGTGAACCTGGAAAATATGGCTTGGTTCAGTTCGTGGCCTGTCAATGGAGAAAAAACTCATTCATATAATATGAACTGGTTCTATAAGTTTGTGATGCGGTAGAACACCCCCCACCTGGCATGTTAGAGACACCAAACTTGCAGCAGATCTCTGGTTGACTCTTCCCTACCTACTTGCCAAGTTTGGTGAGAACTGGACTTACAGAGTTTGAGTTATCCCCCCCAAAAAGGTGCCCCCAGGAAAGTGCTTTCTGGGGAAATGAGATGCAGGTCTAGGAGATTCAAGGGTGTATTGAGCCCCCTTCCTGGCATGCTAGAGACACCAAATTCACAGTGCAGCTCCAGCAGACTCTCCTCTACCTGCCCTCCATGTTTGGTAAGGACTGTATTTATGGGGTCAAAGTTATGCCTCTCCCAAAGAAGGTGCCCCAAACTCTATTGTTTCCAAAAGCCCTGAGAAGGGAGTAGGCTTGGTGGGTTGAAAGCCCCAAGAAGGGAGTAGATGTAGTGGCTCGCAGCCCTGACAAGGAATTAGATGTGGCGCTCAAAGCCCTGAGAAAGAAGTAGAAATAGTGGGTCAAATCTCTGAGATGGAAGTCAACGTGGTTGATCAAAGCCCTGAGAAGGAAGTCGACATGGTGGGTAAAAGCCCTGAGAAGGAAGCTGATGTGGTGGATTAAAGCCCTGAGACAGGAGTAGACATGGTGGCTTGAAACCACTGAGACATATGTAGATGTGGTGGCTCCAAGCCCTGAGAAAGGTTGGCTATGCACAGCAACCATCTCCTCTATGAGTTGAGTGAGTGACTGTGAAAAGTACACAGATGGAGAGTGATTTCAGCAAAGCGTACTTTATTCGATCAGGAACAAGACGACTTTGGCCGGCTTGCAGGCTGGCTTATATCCCCCGAGAAACCGCCATCCAAAACACACCCCTACTTCCCAATAGGTTATTTACAGTGGCCGAGAGTCCCATAGGCTCTTGGCCGGGAACCTAGCCCCCTGATTGGAGTGGGCTAGGATCCGCATAGTCCATTGTCTCTTGGAGCGAAGCTCGACGTTTGTCTCTGACCACATGGAGCCCGAGCCGGCCACGCAGTCTGGACTGGATACATTACAGACTGTTTCTGGGATTCTGAAGGACAGACAAACGGGGTATGGAAATATTTCCACAGGGTGACTGGGAAAAGGGGCCCCACAGTTGGAGCATGAGCACAGGAAGAGCAGCAGATCCAGATCTCTGGTTCCAGAAAACTCCCACATTCCCATAGCAGAGAGCAGAGGAGATCACTAGTAGGAGGGGGGATATAAAAACACTCAATAGTTAAGTCTCTGTGTTCAACGTGAGCTCAGGAAGAGCTGACCCAGATCCTAGTTTGAGAACACTCCCCAATCCCCCACAGCAGAGAGAAGAGAAGATCACTAGCAGCAGGGAGATAGTAAGCTCAGTCCCTGTGCTCAGTCCCAATAGCTCAGTCCCTGTGCTCAGTGTGAGCTTGGGAAGAGCTGACCCAGATCCCTGGTTTGAGAAAACTCCCCAAATTCCCACAGCAGACAACAGAGCAGATCACTAGCAGGAGAAATGGGAGGGAAGGAAGGCACAATAGCTAAACCCCTGTGCCGAAAGTCAGAGCCCAGCAGTCCACTGCACCCTAATTCCAAACCCCAGCAATAGAGAGAAGATCAAACAATCAGGAAGCAAAGCTATGAATCAGCTTTGCTAGCTAGCTCCATGCCTCTCTTTTGCTTTACCAGCCAACAAAGGAAGGGAAAGGAGAGAGCTCAACTCAATATATAGCTTCCCTGAGCCAACAGACCAAAATGGTGGACTTTGATATTGGCAACCAGCAATGCCTGTTAAGCTTTAATAGTCTCGTTTCCAAGGCTGGAGAATTCCACCCCCACTATTGCCTTGGAGTTTTGTAAAACAGTTTAATAGATCGGTGCCATTCTGTCTCTGCTCATGAACCGTCACAGACCTTGCTAAAAATTCATGAACAGTTGTGATGGTGCAGCCTTCAAAGACATCACTTTATAGACCATGGACCAGCCAAAATATGTGATGAATTTTGGTCCATGCACCGGTTCATACCCATGCCTAGGTTTCATTGCAGTCTGTGCTGAGTTGCCATTTCCCTCTCTACATGTTGTGTTTTTCTCAGGGAAGTCCCCAGGTTTGCTGGAGAGGCCCACTCTGAAGCTCTTTTCCCAGGTGTATCCAGATCCAATTCAGATTGGGACTACTGTTCAAAGAGAGAGGGGGCATAGACCTTCCCCGGCACCATTTTCCCAATGTGAATAGCCCCAGATATTCAATTAGCTCCACTGTGGAATGTGGAGTCTCCCAACCGGGCAAATAGTATCTCTGGGGCCATTTCAGGCCAGGAAAAATGATGAGGGGAGAATCAAAGGCACTGTTCTTGACACACTGTGTGATGATCTGAGCTGGGCCCATGCACCTGGGGAGTAAGGAATATGGTAAGATGGCATCCTAACTAAGATCATGGAATCTGGCCCCATCACTCCTTGGCAAATAGAAGGGGAAGTCGTGGAAGTAGTGACAGACTTCACGTTCCTGGGATCCCAGATCACCACAGACTGTGACAGCAGCCATGAAATTAAAAGACGGCTGCTCCTTGGGAGGAAAGCGATGTCGAACCTAAACAGCATGATAAAAAGTAGAGACATCCCCCTGCCAACAAAAGTCTGCATGGTCAAAGCAATGGTATTCCCAGTAGTCATGTATGGCTGCGAGAGTTGGACTATAAGGAAGGCCGAACGCCGAAGAATAGATTCTTTTGAACTATGGTGCTGGAGAAGACTCTTGAAAGTCCCTTGGACTGCAAGAAGATCAAATCAGCCAAACCTAAAAGAAATCAACCCTGACTGTTCCCTGGAAGGCCAGATAATGAAACTGAAGCTCAAATACTTTGCCCACCAAATGAGAAGGGAGCACTCACTGGAGAAGACCCTGATGCTGGGAAAGATTGAAGGTCAAAGAAGATGGGGACCGCAAAGGATGAGATGGTTAGACAGTGTCATAGATGCAACGAACATGAAATTGAGCATACTTCAGAGGACAGTGGAAAACAGGAGGGCCTGGCGAGATCTTGCCCATGGGGTCGTGAAGAGTCGGACTCGACTGTGCAACTGAACAAGATGGTGTTGACCTTTAAGGCCTTGAGCAGTCAGGAACCAATGTATCTGTGGGACTGTCTCCTCTGGTATGTTCCCGGGAGTGTTATGCTCCTTGGATAGCAATCCGCTGCCCCTATCCCCAAAGATATCCAGCTGTGCTGAACCAGGGCTGGGGCCATTTTCTGCCAAACACCATCAGGGCCTTGCAGGATCTTACGCAATTCTGCAGGGCCTGTAAGGCTTTTGGTTGAGGACAGCAATGGTTTCCACTGTTGCTGGCACCCTCTCTTTGCTCTCCAGAACTGTTTTGTTCCTCCTTTCCCCTTGTCCACGAAGTGGCTGGGCAGTCCTGGATGTGAAGTAAAGTGTAGTTCACCATCTGTATTCTTTTAAATCTGTAATATTATATCTGATTTCTTTATGTTTTTATCTATTGTACATCATCCAGAGCCCTGTAGTTGAAGGGATTGGGTGATTCGGAAATTTAAATTGCAACAACAACAACATCAGAGCATTCCTGTCCACCCATCCCAGGGATGTCACTGGAGAAAAAATAAGGTGTAGTTAGACTTTTCAACACTTCTGTTTTCCTGGGGTAGCAAACAAAAGGGAAGGAACCGATCAAATTTGTGCTTGACAAAAATGCAGTCCAACCAGAATATCCCATGCCAATTAGCATCATTTCTGTACACTGTTTCTCCCAATCGTCATACAGCTGACTCACTGGACATGGAAGTGTGTGTCTTTATAAGCAGAAGCACTGCTTGTCTGAACCATGCCTAGGGTTGCCATCTCTTGCTTGGGAAATACCTGGAGATGTAGGGGGTGGAGCCTGCAGAGCCTGGAGAGGAAAGAGACCTCAGCTGGATTATAATGCCATACAGTCCACCCTCTGAAGCTGCCATTTTTTCCCAGGGAAATGGATCTCTGTCGCCCTGGAGATCAGTTGTAATTCCAGGAGACCTCCAGGCCCCACTGGGAGGTTGTCAATCCTAACAGCCTGTTAGTAATGCCTTGCTTTTATCAATGGTTGCATGGCTGAAGGTTAGGGCATATTAGGCAGGCAGAGGTAGAGGTTTTAGGCCTAATTTCTGTCCAGCAAGCCTGATGCATGCCTGATGCCGGTGGGAGGCAAAAGCTTGGCTTGAATCCTCTGTGAACCAGAAAGGTTGCTATGCACTTTGGCAGGGGAGGCGAGCTAATGCATGAGAAAGTGGTTGTGTTGTTTTCCATTGCTCCCCTCCTTTTGATAGAGAGCACACCTCCTTTACAAACCAGAGCCTCAGGCTTCCTCCCTTCAAAAAGATAAAAATAAAAAATGGCATTTATTTGAACTGCCTGGTTTAGTCAAACAGGTACAGTCTCTGAGGAGAGAGGTGACAGGACAGGGAATGTCAGCTTGTTTTTATGGGAGCTGGATAAGTGTCTCTGGACTCTTATTACCTTGTATAAGGTAACTGGAAATTGGGTATATGAATAGTTAATTAGTAAAGGGGAAAATTAAATTTGATATACTGGGTACAATAATTACAATTATATTGATTGCAGGGTATGTGTTTCAAGCTGCAAATTAAAACCTCATTACTGTTGTAGTCTAATTTGTTGAAATTGAATTTGTTTCACAAGAGGAGTGAATCAGAGGTGTCCAGCACTTCTGTGGACAAGGAAGGAAAATCAAACTTGGTTCCTAGAAAGTTTGCTAGCAGGGAACAACTCTTTAATTGAACCCAGAGGGACTATAAGTTCCATGTTTCTCTTCACTTTTCAACCCATGTGTTTAGTCATACCAAACTTTGCAGAATTGAGTTGCTTCATGTAAATGAAAGCAATAATGTTTCAAGTAATTTGTTTTGCATGTTTTGTTCCTGATATAGCTCCATGGTACACTGAGAGACATAGGCTATACAGACACTCAGGCACAGGGCAAGCAGGGAGAAAAACCAGATCTGTCCAGGGGTCATTTTGGGGGGGGGACGCGGGGGGACGCCATCCCCCCGGGTGAGGTGCGGGAGGGCGGGGCCTGGAGCTCCCTGCTGATGCCCGCTGGAGGTTGCCGCTGGCTGTGGGGAGGACACACTTCTGTTGATGTCAGGGGGTGTGGCATATGCTAATGAGTTATGCTAATGAGTCCCCCTAGCTCTTTTTCTACGAAATGACCCCTGGATCTGTCTATGTGAAGGGATATTTATCTGAAAGCAAGCCTGGAGAAACCCGCTGAGGCACAAGCTCCCCCATCCTTGTATAAAGTAGTGGTTGGACTAGGCATAGGTCCCAAAATGCAGGTGAAATTTCATTGGTTGATGCTTTTCATTTTTCTCCCTCAGCAAGCCTGCTGGCTCCTCAATACATGGAGAAGCCAGTATGCTCACTTTCAAATCTGGCTGTTTCAGTTGTTCACAAATCCAATTCTTATGAAGAGACCCCTGAAGTCATATTCATTATATGTAAGATGTTCTTTTGAAGATTTTTTGTCAATCACAATGAGTATGTAAGGATTTTGCCAGTTTTCAGAGTCTGGGATTGAACTTGTGATTCTTTAATGAGACATTGTGCAAATGAGGAAAGTGTTGTTATGAAGCAGTTCCAACTTTAAGAAAGGGGAACATTGAAATGGGTTTCAAGCTGGCTGCCGCCTATTAGTCAGATCTTATAAACAGCTGGTACAGCTGGATTCTGTCAGGATTTGGACTTTGTGAACATTGTGCACACTGTGTGAACATCTTACATATAACAGGTATGACTTCGGTGGTCTCTGTGAGAGTTCATTAGTATGTTTATGTTATATGGTTAATTATTTATGTTAGATGCACAAGTAAAGTTGATCTTACTGATTTGTCACGGTTTTGGTTTTTTCGTTTTGGGTATTAATTTCCATGACTCCGTCATGGTATTTTTGCCTCCTCAATACATAGAAGATACAAGTTAATGTATGCACAGACTGGAAGAGATATGGTGAAATTAATAAATTATTGTCAGGTATTGGTATGTGTTTAGTGTTTAGCCTCATTGCTGCTTTTTCCATTTAAAAATGGCCCCTCACCTCCAATGGTCCCCCACATCAGGAACCTGGATTCAAGAGAGGGAAAACATCACTATGCATTCAGGTGCCGGCTTTTCTTGGGAAATTTTAACACCCTGTGAAACAGGAATGATTTCTCCTATCCACTTGAAGTATAAGAAGAAGGGTGAGGGGCATACAACACCATTCCTGAGAAATGGTCCCAACTCTATAGGAGTAAAGTTGCAACCAGAAATATGTTTCCCCTTAAAACAGATGGGAATAAAACCCACACTTAATAACTAACAGTTTTGATTTAAAAATAACAAAACCAAATAAGATTTTAAAGAAGACTCCAAAATAAAAATATTTTTAAATTATCAATTCTTGTAATTGGTAGTATCTGACATGCAATATCAACACTGAACATGTCATGGGTGCTGCGGAAGGGCCGTTGCCAGCTCCAGCAGAACCCCCCCCCCCATAGATGGAAAGCCTCACCACCAGGTCGTGACGTCACTGCCATGGCTACGAGAGTAGTCATAACGATCTCCCTGTGCTTATGTGGAGCTAAGCAGAGGGCTGCTGTTTTGTGTAATGATTTCAGGTAAATGGTTGTGTTCCTTTAAATATGTTGTTGAATTTTGCAGAGTTAGAGAGTTTGCAGTTAAGAGTGTGAAGAATGTTTTGTTGAATATAGCAGAGTGTGTAGCAGAGTGTGAGGAGAATTTTGTAGTTTGAATTTAGTTGATGGAGTGTTGAAGACTTCAGTGGAAGGAGACTACTGTTGGCTGTAGGTGTGAGAGCATTTGTTTGCATTTTTATGGCCCATCTTCCTGTCTCTTTGTCTCTTTGTTCTGACTGAGAAAGGGGGTGGTGGAAGAAGCCGACCATTCTGCCATTTCAGTTTAGCAGTGTGGATGTAGAGGTTTGTCTGCTAACAATCCCAACAGTTTCTGTCCTTCAGATCTGGATTAAATATGCCTTTTCGCTGAAAACGACGATCTCTTTCTTTCTCCCGGACTGGTTTTCTCATCGCAAAAACGAGGGAGGATTTCTGGATGTGTGGATGTAGAGGTTTGTCTGCTAACAAACTTTAAATAAGAATCCCAACAGTTTCTGTCCTTCAGATCTGGATTAAATATGCCTTTTCGCTGAAAACGACGATCTCTTTCTTTCTCCCGGACTGGTTTTCTCATCGCAAAAATGAGGGAGGATTTCTGGAGTTGGTTTTGGGTTTCCCCCCCCCCACAGTGGC
>NW_015172635.1:89283-95424 GCF_001447785.1 Gekko japonicus | reverse complement strand
GGGAATGTTATGCCTACATTTGATGACGTCACGACCTGGTGGTGAGGCTTTCCATCTATGGGGGGGGTGGCAGAACCCACAGCTGGCCCCTCTGAAGCTTCAGAGATCAGCAGTTTACCATCACTGCCCGCACTGGCACCTGGCTCAGAAACAGCTGACGAGGAGCAGCCACAGATGGGAATCCCTCCTGACTCGCCCCCGAGAGTTGCTCGCTTATGAGACAGACTCCGGCAGGACTTAGCAACGAGGCGACTCTGGCTTGAATGACCTCGTTCCCGGTTTGTGCATTGGACTTTTGCTCTCAGTTCCTGCTCCACTCCTTTTGGCTCAAGACACCGGACTGAACTTGGACTTCCCTCTGCCTGCACCCCAGACCTTGACAGGACAGGTCCTTGCTTCAATCTATGTCAAAGGTCAGTTCCAAAATACAAATGTTCATGTGCCTGAGAATCTAGGTGCCAAACTAAACAATAATGCAGCCCCAAGTCCATCGTGGGGATGAAGCACCATTTGAGAGCTTAACTTAAAAATAAATTTTAAAATGAAGTGCTTTAGTTTTAACAGTCTACACCCTGATACTATAAAGTAATTTGCAATGAAAATAACTCCATGTTGTTATTTTTTTATGTTGTCTACATTTGTATTGTTGTGGGTTTCCTTTTTGATTATGGTGAATGGGAACTGGAAATACCTAAGGGATGTTGTCATCCTACATACGGTCAGTTGCAGTCCAAGGCTGGCAACTAGTGGGAGACTTACCTGGGGAGTGGGGCACAGTGGTGATGTCACTTTTGGTGTGACTTGGAAGTTATGCCATTGCCATCCCATAGGAGTGACACTCTAGCATATACCCAAAACTCATGGGCAAATGTTAGAGTACCACTTGACACAATGACAACAGTTCTGGGGCATGCCAGAAGTGACATCATGACACCAGCCCAATGCTAATAACTCCTCCCCTTTCCCCCAGCATTCTCCCCCACCAATGGACAGTGGGGGGCAGAGCTAGGAGCAGAATGGGAGATCTCTCACTGAAGCTGAAGACTTGGCCTCCCTATTTTAAAGCAACATCAAGTTTTTTTTGAATTGGCCTTTAAAAACAAACAACCCCCCACAGCTTTTGAAGTATATTCAATAGCAGCAACAACAACAACAATAATTTTAGTTTCAGAAAAGGATTAATGCCTTTCAAATTAATCCACATACCAAAACTAGGGGAATTATCTTCTTCTGGGTTTTCATCTTCAATCCTCTTCCTCTGAAGGTTTATTGTGAAGTTATGTGGTCACTGTCTCACTGGGTGCGTTCAGACGGGGCATTTACAATGGAATAGGTGCCGGTTGCAATCGGTGTACTTACCGGCGTTCACACAGTGAACATCTGCCTTCCGTCCTTAACCGTTGTAAACAGCTTTACACCGTTGTACTCTGCCACTAGGTCCCCAAGTGGTGGTATCCTGAGTACAACGGTTGTAATCACTGTACCCCCGTCTGATTGCTCTCCAACGTTGCAGAGCCACTTCAGTTCAGAAGCCAGAGGCTTCCGATTTCCCCCCGCCATTTTTTTTAAAGGTAGGCGATGTGCGCTTGGGCGAAGCTTCGCCCTGGCGTTCTTTTTTTAAAAAAAAATGGCTCGGCCAGGCGGTCTCCCCAAAGCGCCATTTCCTGGAAGAGAAGGAAGAAGAAAGGCCGAAGCAATGAAGAACTGCACAAGGAAGTCATGGCGCCGATGACAGACAGAGGGTGCTCTGAGCCCGGGAAAGCCAAAACGCAGCTTGATCGCAGCTGGTGTGCCGCGGAAGGCCAGCAGGGGGGGGGACACACCTGCCCAGCTCTCGTTGCCTCGGTGGTACTGGATTACAAGCGCTGGGCAGAGAGAGAAGGGACAGCCCAGCGTTTGGTATGGTTCCTGAATCTTCCACAGCAGGCTGCTTTCCTTGCCGTTCGCCTGCGTGCTTGTGCAGAGGGCTGTAGCAGCAAGCGCTGCGGTATCTGGAGGAAGACCCTTGGCTGACCATCGCTTTGGGTCCCCCCTCCCCTTCTTCGTTTTACTATCCGCCCCTTCTTCTTCCTTCCCTGTCTTCCTCGACTGCTGCTAACTCTCCTGGGCACTCTCCCCAGCCGAAACAGGTCACAGGCGCGCAGCACCAGCCCCAGACAGGGTGGCGAGGGGAGTTCGTCAACGGCCGGCCGGCGGTGGGCCTGACTCGCTTGTCAAAAAATAAAATAAGAGGGAGGAGAGGCGGGAGGGTGCGACGTACGTGCAAGGATCTCTGCTCCTCCTCCCCTGCAGAAGCCGGCAGCACTAGGATTCTCCCCGAGAGACTGCCTGCCCGGCCTGGCTTGCCTGCGCTCTTCACCCCCCCTCCTTCCCTCCCTCCTTCCCTCCTTCCCGGCTCCATTTGCCCTGTCAAACAACAACAACAACACGTGCACATGCCCTGAGAGCCGAGCAGCAGCCAATTGGCTTCATTATAAGGAAGCCTGCCTATGCGCATGTGCAAACCTTGTAAAAAAAACAAACACCGACGTGCTCTGCTGAGTGCCTGCTGTGAGGGAGGTAGTGTGATCGTGTTTCTGCCGGCATAAACTGCAACGGTTCCAACCGGAGCAGTTTATGCCGGCTAAAATGCCTAGTCTGAACGCACCCAAAGTGTCCTCAGCTTCAGTGCTACCCCCATGGATATGAGGACCCCACTTATTGTCTGAGAGTGTTCCCATTTAAAAAAAAAACATTAATAATAAGGTCAGGATACAACCATGGTCATTATATATACCTATATGTATACATACAAGTATACAAAGCTGGTGAATCAGTAAGCAATAAGAGAGGGGACAGTTAATTGCATAGAGACATAAAGGTTATTGAGAATGTTCCCATGAAAAAAAATGTTTTCATAGGATCGAATCTTTTGAAGTATTATAATCTGTCTTATAGATATTTGTTGTATAATTATTTGAGGAATTAACTACTTTTGGAGGAATACAGGATGGGAGGGTAGCAATATGCAAGGTTAGTTCAATAAGCTATTGGAGGAAGTAGCTTCTCAGGAATGCAGCTGAGGACATAACTGTACTGTTTTGACAGAAAAAAGCAGCGGCTGTCTATTCTTTTAGGAAGCAGTAACATTTTCTTCCTGACTATATCTATGCTCCATTAGTCCTTCTAGTTTTCCAGAGATTGAGAACATTAGCTGGAGCAAATATGAGCAAAAGATATTAAAGCTTTTAGAGCTATCATCACAGGGTAGGACCATGGGCATGTGAAATATAACTTATGAGATTCTAGATATATTACACAAGAATTTAATGGCACTTTGCATGCAATAACATCCAGGTTAGGATTTTATTTGAAAAAAATAATGGTCTGATCCACAGCCAAATTAAGGTAAAACACTTGGATTTAAGTTAACAAATCAACTTCTATCAAAGCACTTTGGCTTCATTGGACTGTCGCTTTCAATCTATATTTAGAGTCCTGCTACTGAAATACACTTCCTGCTTATTAGTCTTCTATTCTGGGCAATTAAGTAAAATTTAATTACAACAAAATTAATATTCTCAGATAAGACAATTAAAGTGATGCTAAATCCTATTATTATCTAGATTGCGAAGAAGTTTGATCCATTTTGCTTCAGCTGTTCTTTTATCTGCTTGTTATTTGTAATCATTGGCCCTCATCCGAACTTCCTTTCAATTATTTCCTTCTCTTCCAAACTCTCCATCATTTCCCATTTTACAGTCTAGCAGTTGTGTGCCATTGCCTCTTTCCTGACACATCTGCTATCATTACCCTTCCTTCTATTCCTTTTTAGTATTGTAGAAAGACATAGCACATAAAGAAAATGGCAGCAGAATTAAAGGCCATGGGGAGGAGATTGAATCATGACTGCCTTCCAGTTGCTGACTGAAGAACAGCAAGAATATTTAACAAACTGAAGAACAATAGCCCATGGCAAGGTGGCAGATGGGATCCTGCCCTTTTAGAAGTGATGCAGATCTGTCTGTTGTCTTAGTCCTTCACAACAAGTTTGATTCTGTGGTCAATGGCATACAAAAGCTGTGTGCACTCTGCTTTGATTATTACATCAAAACTCTTTCCTCACTTTTTAAAAAAAGAACTACAGCCTTCTCTTGACAACCCTCCTTTCTTTATAATGAATACATCTCATGGTGCAGTTAAGGTGTGTGCTATTATTTTCATTTTTGAGATGTGTCAAAATCCTCCTTTCACCCTATTTGTTAAAATTACTCTTTGTCAATATTAGGAAAAATACGGTCTACATTCTCTACAAATGCAGAAGATTTCCTAATGACCACTCTCTTTGACCTTTATCTTGTACTTGATTCACATGTTCAAACACAGGAAAATGGAAAGTCCTTCAGTTAGTAGGTTCCATGTTGCATCCAAGAGACCCTTTAATAGGACAGATCAAGCTGGCCTGATTAGCTAATGGGAATGGGTACCTAGTCCATTTAGAATGAAACATCTAATTTAAGATTATAATCTTACTGTTACTGAGTTAATGTACTTCTATCTTTCTATAAGTCACCTTGAGTATTGTTTCCTGTCAAAAAAGCAACAATCCAAACAAAAGGGACACAAGTTATAATATTATGAATGTTGTAACATAGTGTTGATGTATACTTTGAAGTATTGTTGCTATCAACTCTATAACTATAAGTTTTCAAGAATACATAACACAAGTCTTTCTATATGAATTACTGATTTATTAGTTCTTTGCATAGTGAAAATCGTAATGGCATATTACATAATAATCTTCTATTCTACAAAACAACAACTATGATAATACTGCTCTTTCATCTAAGCAACCAGATGGCTTCTATCCAGGCTGGATGAGATTAGGTAAATCAGTGGAAAACAGGAGTGCTTTTACTCATGATAGCAAAATGAGAGATTTCCATGCTCTGTGGCAGCCTTCATAGTAAGAAGCTTCATGGAAGTTTCTGGTCATTCCCTCTTGTAAATGGGTTGCTGGAGAAGATGTAATACTTGATTATTTTGCTGTTGCACAACTATCTCTGTGCATGCAATGGGATTTTTTAAAAAATGTTGGCATTGACCAAAGCCATTGAGAGCTGTGAATATCTGTTTTTTCTTAACAAAGTTTAAGTCCAGTGGCACCTTTAATATCAACAAAGTTTTATTGGTCTTAAAGGTGTCACTGGACTCAAACTTTGTTCTGCTGCTTCAGACCAACATGGTGACCCACCCAAATCTGTTCTCCCTTAACAAACCTTCAATTTCTCTTGCTGCATCCTATTGATTATCCACAATAGCCAAAAATTCAGAATAAGCAATAGAGTTATTACAGGATTTTTCTTTCTTGATTTTCATCTTAATACATTTTCTATATAACAAATCCCTTCAAGCACAGAATCATAGAGTCCCAGAGTTGGAAGGAACCATACAGGCCATTCAGTTCAACCCCCTGCTCAATGCAAGATCAGCCTAGAGCACCCCTGAAAAATGTTTGTCCAGCCAGTGCTTTAAGACTGCCAGTGAGGGGGAGCTCACCACCTCCCTAGGCAGCTGATTCCACTGTTGCACAATTATCAGATGTATACCCCGTCCTCCCAGCCAGGGCTGGCTCAGGGTGGCTTACAAAAAGAGTAAAACACACAATAAACAGTTTATATAATCCTAAAACCATATAAAACATTCTAACATTAAAAGGTGCTAACATTGATGATACTGATAAATAAAGAAATTTTAAAGATTTTAACAGATGGTGGCCAACCTTCAGTATACCATCCTAACGGTCAGCCCATGGATCTGACCTTATGCAGTTGGCACAGGCTGTTCTGATGACTTCAGGGACAGGGTTCTCTAACAGGGTGGCTCCTCCTAATAGAAAGCCTGGTGGAAGAGCTTCGTCTTGCAGGCCCTGAGGAACTGCATAAGGTCCCGCAGGGCCCTGATCTCTTCTGGGAGCTCATTTCACCATACTGTAAAAAAGTGTTTTCTAAGATCCAGCGGGTACCTTCCAGCCCTTAATTTAAACCCATTATTGCAAGTGCTATCCTCTGCTGCCAACAGGAACAGCATCCTGCCCTCCTCTGACAGCCCTTCAAATACTTCAAGAGAGCAATCATGTCCCCACTCAACCTCCTCTTCACC
>NW_015172635.1:80850-88828 GCF_001447785.1 Gekko japonicus | reverse complement strand
CGCCAATCTTGAGCCTCTTCCTCTTTGGTCTCATCCTTGAGGCCCAGTGGCATCTCAAAGGCTTCTCGATCTTGAGGGCAGATTCAAACTCTTTTCTATCAGCCGGGTTTAAGATGACACTTTCTAAAAACACCTGCAAGAAAGGAGTTAAGTCCTTGTAAATCTTTTCTGTTTCTCTCATGCTTTTCCTCCTTGTCTCTTTGAGATCGCTGTTAGTTTTAGAGTCCATCTCTTTTGCTTTGACAGCCCTCTGTTCCATTTTTTCTGGGGCATGAGTTGTTGATTTATTTTGGCAAGCTGATGGTTAATACCAACAAGTTGCTCCAGAATCGGCTTGGTGGCTTCCGCTATGAGTTCTATAACGTTCACTTCCCTTCTTCTCGGAGTTTTTCGCTGACTTTTTTGGAGTGTCCACCATTTTAACACTTTATTTTCAATATAAAATAGTTTTCTACCCGGCTCTGAAAATTGCTTATATGCTGTTTAATCGCTTAGATGCTCATGGATATCTCCCACAACAGGTTTATATGCTTGTAGAGTCCTTCCAAAGTATCCGTTTACAGTCGTCTCTCTCTCCCTCCCTCCCTCCTCCGCTTATGTAAATGCGTCAGACAGGCATCCCTCTCTCAGCAGGATTCTGCTCACTCAAGAGGTTTCGGGGGGGGGGGATTCTCGCTTCAAAGTATCCGTTCACAATTGTGTCTTTCTCTCTCCCCCCCTCATTTGCTTTGTAAATGCATCAGAGAGGCGTCCCTCTCAGCACGATTCCAATCGCTCAAGAGGTTTCGGAGGGGGGGGGATTTTATGCTTCTATTTACAATTTGCTCATTTTAACTCACAGTTCATTGTTCGTCTTTATCTTGACCACACTCGTAATCGCTCCTTCGCCAGACCTCCTGTGCTTGACTGGGTCGACACAGCTTGTGCCTTGCTAAGAGGATGCAGACAGCAGGGGGGACCGTTAGGGCAGAGGGCAGCCTCAATTTCCCTGCAGATAGCAGGAAAAGAGGCTCATCCTCAAAAGCCCTATGGCCTGGGGGGGCCTCCCTGACCGCCCGTGGAGGTACCGATCCAGCGGCACCCCTCCCCTCCGCAGCTGTACGGTAAGCCTTCCCGGAGCAACAGGAAAGGCTTCTGCCATTGTTGTGCCGTAGACCCAGCCTCCGATGTTATGCCTCTGTTGATATACTCCAAGATCACATTAGCCTTTTTTGCCCCTGTATCATACTGGGTGGCCAGATGTTATGCCTCTTCCCCCATCCAGTATGCATATCTCCCATCCAGTATGCATGTTCCTCATTTTTGTTACCCAGATGTAGAAGTCAGCATTTATCCTTGTTAAATTACATCTTGTTCACATCTGCCCACTTTTCTAGTGTGTTCAGATCTTGTTGAATTCTATCCCTATCTTCTGGTGTGTTTGCTGCTCTTCCCAATATGGTGTCATCTGCAAATTTAATGAGTAGCCCCTCTGCACCCTCATCCAGATCCTTTATAAAAATATTGAAAAGTACCAGGCCCAGAACCAAGCTCTGTGGCACCCCACTGGATACCTCCCTCCATTCAGATGAAATGCCATTGACAACTACTCTCTGAGGCTGCGGTCACATGTACCAGTTGGAGTGGAGGGGAAGTGGGGCTATGTCCTCCAGAGGAATTTTACACACAGTTACAAGATTACACAGCCCTTTCAAGCTGCGGGCTCAGCTCGTCACTGTGTGATCAGACACAACCGCGGGTGAGTTGGGGTGTTTTTTTTGCCATTTGTTCCCCATGCACTTAAATGAGGAATCACACCTCCACACTGAGGGCTCCCTATGGAGTATGTGATGATGTGCATACTATGAAGGGGGGAGATAGCACCGAGCCAGGATGGCATGATCAAACCATCCCATCAGCATGAGAGCATGCTTGCGCAATCAGACAGGGGAAAGTCCATCTGTGGCCCGTCAGAACCCATTAAAGCCGGACTTTCCCTGGTGTTTTTTAACTCCTCTTCTGTGGCAGAGCAGCATGGGTTGCTGATGACTGTGGGATGCTTCCCAGATGTTGCTGTCTCATTGCACCATTTAGATCCGTCAGGCATTTGCAGCTATGTTGGATCTAAAGGCTCGTGTGATCACAGTCTGAGTGTAGTTCTTCAACCAGTTTCCTATCCACCTAACTATCCTAGAGTCCAGTGCACAGTTCTTTAGTTTACCAATCAGAACATCATGGGGTACCCTGGCAAAAGCTTTACTGAAATCCAGGTAAACAACATCAATAGCATTCCCAGTAAGCGTGTCACTCGATCAAAGAAGAAAATGAGGTTGGTCTGGCAGGACCTGTTGGGGACAAATCCATGATGACTTCCCCAGATCAAAGAGTTGTCCTTTAGATGGTTGCAGATTGATCCCTTTAAAATCTGCTCCGGTATCTTCCCTGGGACAGAGGACAGACTGACTGGCCTGTAGTTTCCTGGGTTATCCTTCCTACCTTTTTGGAAAAGTCACACTACATTTCACATGGAAAAGCAATTGCCCATGGAGCTGTTATAAGGCAGGTACCTGCATTTCCCACCACTATGGCTATGACTATGACTAATAGCATTGGGTGTGTGTGAGAGAGAGAGAAAGAGGGAGGAGGGAGAGGGAGAGAGAGATTTCCACATTAAAAAGTGCCATCAGGTAGAATACAGCCTGGCATAATTGTTAAACAAAGTATCTTGTTGTGTAGATTTTTTCCCCTTCACAGTATTTCTGTCTATAAATCAGTTTAGAATACTCATGCAGAACTCTGTTCCCTTAAACATTTCATGCTTCAGGATCTTCTGAGATGCATCAAATTAGGCAAGTACTTTTAATTATTGAGTTGCTTACTGGTATTTTTCACCTGCCTCTTTTAGAGGGTTTGGGGCAAGTTACTATACTTAACACAAAGTCACAGAGAATGCTAATTCAATCACTCTGTAGAATAAGTGTAAAAGTCCAATATATACACCCACAAAATCTTCTGCCACCACCTTTTGGGAATTAAACAGCCCACTTGTCCCTGCTGGTATGGTATGACGCATTCATTCTAATACCGAAACATTCTTGGAGTGCTAACTCCAGGAACTCTACAAGTGCTAATATTGTTATAATAATCATAGCCCTCACCAATAAAGAACACTCCAGGCATTTGATGTTCAGTGATTTCATAATTATCTCATGCTGTCTAGGGGCCCCCAGTCAAATTTAAACAAAACCTTTCAAATTATGGCTGTGGATTCAGCTACAGTTCATGGATTATGAGGATCTAGCCATAAAGCACATTATCAGTCCTTGCTTCTGAGTATAAGAACATACAAGTAGTAGGGAGGTAGAACAATGAACCAAACTTTTCTTGACTGACTAGACAAAGAGCAAGATGCATCTGAAAGAGACACTGCCTTGAGACAATCAATCTGGATAGTACTCAGTACGTTAGACTGGAACCAAACTGAAATGCTGTACCTCCTGACTTCACCATGCTGTTATCAGGCAGCAAACGTTAATGACAGAAGGTTGGGGGGGGTGTTTGGATATTCCCAAACTGAAGTGAAACCCTAAATTCCTAGTATCTCTTTGGGTCAAAATGACTACAAGAACTCTCAAAACTCTGGGAGTAATTAAAATCTGTCTCTTGGAATTTGAGGAGTGTTTTGGGTTCTGGGCTAGTGCTAGGAGCTAGTATAAGGAGCAAGGGAGCAGGCCCAGGTGGTTTGTAGTACATTGACATCAGCCTCTTTAGGCACCCTTTAAACTTTAAAGGGTGAGTATTTTCAATGGGCTGCTGACCTGGTATCTGGATTCAGAGGCCCAGTCTACCATCCATTGGAAAAACAAAAACAAAACAGGCCATAGACCCAGCCTCCAAGTCTAGTCTCCAGGTCTACTGTTGTACCTGGGGAAAACTCTGGCAGAAAGACAGGCAGCCTGGTGGAGACCATGGCGGCAGCAGGAAGCATGGTGGTGCTGACAGGACAGAGGAAGGGCCAAGAAAGTATTGAGGTTAACTGGTGTGGTTAGTCCAGTCACCATTAATTAGCAGTGCGCTTAAATAAAGCTACAAACTCAGGAGTGGTGATCACATCCCTCTTGGCTAGCTGCTAGGTTTTATTTTAGTTAAACAAGACACTAGAATGAAATCAGAACCCACTGCTTCTGAGCCTCAGTCCATAGTCTTGTGGGTAAAGTAAAAGCAAATAAAGTGGCACAAGCAAGGAACACTGTTGCTGCCAACACCAGCATCACATGAGACAACAGTGGTGACCGTGGAAAGGAAAGGTGAAGTGGGAGCATTTTCCAAAACCTTTCATGCCTTTCCTTTCCTCCTCCCTCATTTCAAGTTGTAAAAGAAGCTTTCAAGTCAGCAGTACAATAGATATGATTGAATAGACTGTAACAATAGGCAGATGTTTATTATGGAAGTATGCAATTGCATTGCATCCTGCTTGTATAGTTTATGCATAGAAGAAAACCTCCTTAAAAAGGAGAATTCCTGAGAGTACTGGTTACAGGTGAGATTTTGTCCTTTAAATCACTTTCCCATGATTTTCATAAATAAAAGGTTATCCTCTTATTTTAGCTCATCATGACGATTTGCATTCCTGGGTCATTGTAATTCACTTGTGCCTGGCTTCAAAAAAATTGCATTGAACAAAATAAATAGTTCAGGACTCGTTGAGCAGACGTCTGCCACAGGGACTATGTGCACTTCTGATTGTTGAAGACATGAAAGCCCCCCTCCAAAAAAATTGTACTTGACTTATGATAACACATGAATCCCTTTTTGTGCATCCTTCCTCTTTCTTATATTCTGGGTAATTTGTCCCTTTAGTGAACTGAAGACATTGCAGGTAGTTATAAGGCAATTTTCTGGCCATGCCAGGTTTAGGATTTATTGTTGAGTAACTAAATTTTAAGGAGCTGTGGTGACTCAAGTGGTTAAGACACTGAACTGCAGGCTGTGGAAGGTCAGTAGTTCAAGACCCGAGTGTGCTGCATGACAGAGTGAGCTCCCGTCACTAGTTCCAGCTCTTGCCAACCTAGCAGTTCAAAAGCAAGAAATTGCAAGTAGATAAATAGGTACCACTTCAGTGGGAAGGTAACATTGTTCCGTGCGCCTTGGTGTTTAGTCATGCCGGCCACATGACCACGGAAACGTCTTTGGACAGCGCTGGCTCTTTGGCTTTGAAACGGAGATGAGCACTGCAACTCTAGAGTCGGATTCGACTGGCTTGGACCAAATAGTCCATCCAACTGGCTTGGACCAAATAGTCCATCCAAAACTGACTACTTTCTTCTCAGCATATTCAGGAATTAACAGGAAAACAATTAGACAAAATAACTCATCAAAAATTGACAACTTCTTTTTCTTCATCATCTTCTTCTTGAACCTATTCTGAACATATTCAGGAAATACATGATATTTTATACATGGACTGAGATCATCAAGAAAATAATATTCAAACAGCATAATTGATTACAAAAGACAGTGGTAATTTGAGTAATAATCCTCTGATTGGCCAGATATAAAAAAACATATATCTACATCAAACTAAGTGTTTACTTAAACTAACCTAAATGATAATGGGCAAGGATTCTTCATACCAGACTAAAATCTTATCTGACCCAGACATTGAAAGGTTTGCCCTAAGACATAGAGATGAACTTTGTACCTATTATATTGTCTGCTAACAATATCAGACCTACAAGAGGAAAGCCTTCTATATAACAGGCCTTTCTAACATCCTAATAAAATATTACTTAAAGAATAAATCTATAAAAACCAGAGAAATATGAATATGAACAATCAAGAAGAAAAAAACCTATATAAAAAAATCTTTATATTCCCATTCATACTACACCATCCACAGGTACCACAGAGAGTTAAAATCTACTTGAATCACCACACTAACCCTGCCACCTCCTAGTTAGAGCTTAACCAGTCTCCCCCAGGATTGGTGGTGGAAATTGCCATCCAGTCACAGCCAATTTATGACAACCCAGTAGGGTTTTCAAGGCAAGAGATGAACAGAGGTGGTTTGACATTGCCTTCCTCTGCATATCTACCCTGGACTTTCTTGTTGGTCTCCCATTCAAGTACTCAATAGGGCTGATCCTGCTTAGTTTCCAAGATCTGACAAGTTTGGGCTAGTGGTGGTGCAGGCGGTAAAACGCCTGCTTTAACAACCAAGAGCAGCCATTGCAGCTGTTCGAATACCACCGTGGGCACAGTGAGCTCCTGGCCTTCATCCCAGCTCCCGCCAACCCAGCGGGTCAAAAGCCAATTAACATCTAGTTCAAGTAGACGGATGGGTACCTGCCCTTAGATGAGCAGGGGGCACCCACCTCTGACGGAAGAGGCATGATGGCAGTACCGATGGCGTGGTGGTGCAGAGGACGACAGATGGCGGCGTGGCGTCGGCGGCAGAGAGTGCTGGTGGAGCTGAGGGTGGTGTGGAGCAGAGCGATCCCTGGTGGACGACGGAAACATCGAGCAACATCGGGCGACGACGGCAGAACCCTGGAGGCGCACGACGAATGACGCAGGCAAGGCGGTGCCTGACGGACAAAGCCAGCCGGGAGCATGCAGGAAGCCGTGCGCCAGTGTGGAGCTGCCGTGGTTGCTGGAGAGAAGAAGGTCGGGAGCCTGGAAGGGACGCCGCGCCAGCAGCCGAGGAAAGAACTGGATCGATCTAGACGCTGAGCCGTGCCGGTGGAAGTAAGAAGAAGCGCATATACCACCAAGGGTGCCGGTAGGAAGTCCCACCCCCAACTCTAGATGTGGCCCTAGAGAGGATAAGCAGTTCTTAGAATGACAAAATGTGAACCGCCCAGAGACCCCTTCGGGGGTTAGGGCGGTATATCAAATCTAAGGTTAAAATTAAAATTAATTAAATAAATAAATCCAGGTCAGGCTGCCCCCTCAGGATTAGGCCTATTTAAATTTTCTTCCACAGTATGAAGAAGTCGGTTTTATACCCACTTTTCTCTGATATAAAGAGTCTTGTTATGTGCTAACAAAGGGACCACGCACGTGGTTGGGCCTGCATGCAGTCAAGCAAACAAACGAAGCTTCGCGACCAGAACAATAGATGCATAGGATCTGAGAATGGCCCAGTCAGTCCAGATCCAAGAAGGGACCTATGTTTATGAGGGCACTGTAAATAAACCAATCATGGGTGTGGGGTGTGTTGTTGGGTATGGCTTGTATCAGCATTTAAGCAGTGCCCCGGGCTTCGCTCGTTGTCTCAGTTTTGCCTACTATTAAATCATGAGCTGAAATCACTCGACTATGCATCTTGAACCCAGTACTTTTCAGTGGCGACGACGGTGGGATCCCGATGAGCGAACCTTTACTCTGGCTCTGAATCTAGCACTGCACTGTTCTCCCATCTCCAGGACCACACACCTCGCATCGCTACAGCACCTTATTTGTGTTGATAATTACTGTTTTTACTGTTTTTAAGTTTTTATGAGTGGGCACTTGTTGCTCTTTGTAAGCTGCCCTGAGCCCGCTTGCGGGGAGGGTGGGATATAAATGCTAAAATAATAAATAAATAAACAAATAAATAAATAAAATAAACCCCGAGTCATGGCTGCTGCTCCGGGACAGATCTCCATCTTCGACCCAGCTCACCCCTTGCTATGGGAGGCATGGGTCGAACAGCTCACATACTTCTTCTGAGTCCAGGAGACCACCAACCCAGACAGAAAGAAATTGTGGCTTCTCAGCACATGCGGCGTCTCCACGATCCATCTGGCTCAGAGCCCAATTACTCCAAGAAGTTGGACGCTGCCACATTCAAGGAACTGGTAAAGGCCCTAACTGACCACTTTGCGCCAAAGCCATCCAAGATGGCCATGCACATGGACTTTTTTGTGCACACCAAAAGGTCAGGGGAGTTGGCCGCCGACTTCATGTCTGACATCCACTGGCTGGCGATTGACTGTGAGTTTCCTGCCAAGGACGT
>NW_015172635.1:75878-80837 GCF_001447785.1 Gekko japonicus | reverse complement strand
TGAACCAGTTTGTCTGGTGGGTCCGAGAACAGAAGCTCTGCAGGAAACTCGTCGGCCTTGATGACATCAAGTTGGACAAGGCCCTCTGAGTAGCCATAGCTTTTGAAAAACCGCAGAGAGGCCGCCAAGCAGCATCAGCCCACCACGTGGCCTACACCCCCACCTCGGATGCATCAGATGAGGAAGAGGTCCTCCAGATCTGCCAGCTGGACTGCCGGGGGGCAAAAGCCACCCTCTACATCCACCCCACAAGCCGTGAAAACAAACATACAACTGACATGCGCCAGCTGTGGGGATTTGCATGAATGCCGTTCCTGCCATTTTTCGGATGTGACCTGCCGGTTCTTTGGGAGGACAGGACACATCACCCGGGCCTGCTGCTCCAGGGGAACCAGACGACAGCAGACGGCACATCAGGAGTCGTCGGATCTCCACACCACGTCAACGAACCAACATCAGGTACTGAACTTGCACCGGGATGCCCCTAACAAAATTCATATCACGGTGCAGATAGAGGGGTCCCCATGTGAAATGGAATTAGACACTGGTTCCTCTTTCTCCATAATCTTGGCTGAGACTCTCAGGTGGCTATGTCCGGCAGGTCTCACGTTGCCAGATTTCCAAAAAAAACCGGTGGCCATTAAGGGGTGGGGCAAGTTCAGGGTTAAGTACAAAGATTTTAATGGCCTGCTGGACTTGTCGGTGGTGGAAGGAAGGCTCACCAGCCTGTTGGGACTCTCATGGTTCAGGCCTCTGGGGTTCAAGGTTACTGGAGTGAACCATGTTAGCACACGGGACTTTAACACCGTCTGTGATGAGTTTTTGGCCATTTTTGATGGCACACTCAGCCACTACACCAGCCCTCCAGTATCCCTCAACCTCGACCCCGCGGTCCAGCCCATCCGCATGAAGGCCAGGCGCCGCCCGTTTGCTCTATGCCCAAAAATTGAATCTGAGTTGGATCGCCTGGTGGCTCAAGGGGTCCTGGAACCAGTACCGCATGCCCTGTGAGAAACCCCTATCGTGACTCCAGTTAAGCCCAACGGGGATGTCCGGATATGTGTGGACTATAAATGCACCATTAATAAGGCATTGCAAGATCATGCATATACAGTCCCCATTGTGAGCCACGTCCTAGCATCCCTGGCAGATGCCAAGATTTTTATCAAACTGGATTTGGCACACGCCTACCAACAGCTGCTGGTAGACAACACCACTGCCAAAGCACAAACCATTTTTACCCGCAGGGGGGTGTTCAGGGTGTGGAGGCTGTAGTTCGGGGTGAGTGTGGCTCCGGTGATATTCCAAAACTTAATGGACTGTCTTCTTAAAGGGATCCCTGGAGTTCAGCAATTTTTTTCCGACGTTCTGATAGCGGCCCCAGACTCAAAGACCTTCACCGAATGGCTGTGGATCGTGCTCCAACACTTCAATGATGGCATCCTGAAAGTGAAGCACAAGAAGTGCCTGCTGGGGGTCCCGCAGGTTGAGTTCCTGGGGCTTACCGTAGATGCCCATGGCACCCATCCCACATCCAACAAAATCGGGGCCATCGTTCAAGCGATTACCTCTACGGCCACCCTTTCACCATGGTCATGGACCACAAGCCTCTGTTGAGACTGCTCGCCCCAGACCACCAGACTCCACAGATGCTTTCCCCCTGGGTGCTCCACTGGTCAATATTCCTGGTCGGGTACCAGTATGAGCTAGTCCCCTACCCCGATAAAGCAATGGGTCACACTGATACCCTCAGCCATCTTCCGCTGCCCTTCTGCAACCCGGCCCTGGCTCCAGCTCACCACGTTGCCCTGCTGGAGGATCTTTCTGACCAGCCAGTCCAGGTCTCTGACATGTCTCACCACACTGCCCATGACCGCATGCTCTCCCGGGTCCAGGACTGGGTGGGGAGGGGGTGGCCCACTAGCCTGGTGGGCCTGGAGTTTGCCACTTATTCATCATGGAGGGATGAGCTGTCGATGCATAAAGGGTGCCTGCTATGGGGAAGCTGGGTGGTGGTGCCAGCCCCACTGCGCACGTGGGTGCTCACAGCGTTGCATGACACGCACCCGGGGATTGTGCATATTAAAGCACTGGCCTGGAGCTATGTGTGGTGGCCGGGGCTAGATGCAGAGATCGAGGACAGGGTGAAGTGCTGCCAGACATGCCACGAGTCACAACCAGAACCCCCCCAGGGCCTCGGTGCCATCCACCTTGTCTCGGTCCGCCATCCGAGCTATGTGGCGGATCTTCAGTACCCATGGCATCCTGGACTCCCTAGTGACGGACAATGGGACCGCCTTCACCTCTGCGGAGTTCCAGTTTGTACAATATTACGGGATCAGGCACATCCACTCCACACCATTCCACCCTGCCACTAACGGCCAGGCCGAGCGCATGGTCTGCACAATGAAGGAAGCGCTGCACCACATGGACCAGGGGGACTGGGACTGCAAGCTGGCCACCTTCCTATTCAGCCAGTGAATCACCCCCCACTCCACCACCAGATGCAGCCTGCTGAGCTGCTAATGGGACGGCGCCTCACAACGTGGCTAGACCATCTGCACCCTGATTGGGCTCCCAAACACAGCACAGCCCCAGAGAGGAGGAGAGAGGAGGAGGAGATTGGATTTATATCCCGCCCTTCACTTGGAGTCTCAGAGCAGCTTACAAAGTCCTTTCCCTTCCCCTCCCCACAACAGACACCCTGTGAGGTGGGTGGGGCTGAGAGAACTCTGACACAAACTGCTCTTTTTCAAGGACAGCTGTGCCAGAGCTTGTGACTGACCCAAGGTCACATCAGCAGGTGCAAGTGGAGGAGTGCGGAATCAAACCCGGTTCTCCCAGATTAGAGTCCTCACACTTAACCACTACACCAAACTGGCCAGGAGGCACCATGGGGGTTCTTTCCAGGGGACTCAGTGTATGCCCGAAACTGCACACGGGCCCCCACATGGATTCCTGGCAAGGTAATCAGAGTGACAGGCCCCCTATCCTATGAGGTCTCCAGGGACGACAGCCAACTATTAAGGAGACACATAGATCAACTGCGCCACCGCCTCCTTCCTGAAGACCCTGATGGGCCAGAGGACAGCAAGGACAAACGCTTCAGCCTCGCAGAAAGCAAACTGGCAGAGCCTGATGCATCCACTCAGGCCCTGCTTCGTCCAAGTGCTCCGCATGAAGTGGCCGCCAGTGACAGCCCCAAGTGGTCCTGCAGTCCAGAATCCAGCAACACACCGGCTTGCCAAGTCCCCCTCGGGAACCCCCCTCGGGAACCCCCGCCTGAGAGGCCCGTTACCCGCTGCCGGCGCATCAGGACCCGGGGGAACCCCACCCCCAAAGCATGCGACGTGCCCAGTGTTAGCACGTCATCCGGAAGTGACGCGGTCACGTCGGGTATGTTGGGGGCAGGGCCGCAGTCATCCGAGGGAAAACTCTATGGTTTTCCCTCGGATGATCGTGGCCCCACCCCCAACATGCCCGACGCGACTGCGTCACTTCCGGGTGACGTAATTGCAGTGCAAAATAACTTCATATATTCAGTTACTTATAGTATCCTCGTCTAGGCACAAAAGGTTTTAAGAATATACCTGGTGATAGAGTGGCCACTTGGATAAAGTATATGAAGGATCTGGAAGAGGAGGAGGAAGAGGAAGAAGAGTTGGATTTATACCCCGTCCTTCCCTTGGAGTATCAGAGCAGTTTACAATCTCCTTCCCTTTCTCTCTCCACAACAGACACCCTGTGAGGTAGGTGGGGCTGAGAAAGCTCTGAGAGAACTGCTCTTGAGAGAACAGCTCTAAGAAAACTGTGACTGACCCAAAATCACCCAGTTGGCTGCATGTGGGGAAGTGGGGAATCAAAGCTGGTTCTCCAGATTAGTGTCCACTGGTCTTAACCACTACACCAAACTGGCTTCTTAGTAGGTACAACAGATCATAGGATCAGACTCTAAAACTTTCTAACAACTGAGTAATCTCTGTAATTGTTTCTAGACTGAAGATTTTCATTGCTACAAGTACTCCATACTCTTTCTGTGCCTGGCCAAATTTTCTGACAAAGCCTTGGCTGTTAACTGTTGTGAATATTGCTGTTCTGCTTTCAAGTTTGGCTAAGCTTCTCTTTAACCTGCTTTATTTCAGAAGAGTATATTGAGCACAGATGTGGAAGGCGTTATACAATCTGTCATCATCAATCTGTCTTGAACACAAATTATAACTGACAATACTTGCAAAGGAAAATCCTGACTGACATTCATTATTGCATCTGATAATACAGATGGCATAGCACATTATCAACACACAATAGCCAGTTCCCAGAATTGAAGATAAATGATCATGCATCAGTGGAAGTATTGATTTATGCATGCAGGCACTCTTGAGGTCTTAATGTAACAATGCTGCTACCAGATGGGAAAAGCCTGAAGATGGAACCAGCTAGAATTGCTGCAAAAGTTGTAACCAATCCTATGGCTTTTAAAGCAGTTTGACAGGTAGAAAGCTTTTTTTTTAAGTACCCAAAGGTACATATTTATTATTTCCTTATATTCCTACACACAGGCATAAACAACTACAATGAACAACATATAGGCCAAGAGACTTATTACAATTTGTTACTACATTTACTCCATTGCTTCATTGTTCTCTAACATTTGTTAATATTCTCTAATGCCATTATTATATATTGCTACACACTCCAATGTTAATTTTGCCATATCACCTTAATCTTTAACTCCATTCTCATTGTACCAATCATATAGTCTCTTCCAGGTTTTTTTGAAATGTCAATTTCTTTGTACCTCTCATTTCCATGGTTAATGTATCCATTTCTGCCGCTTCTAATAGTTTATTGATGTATTCTTGTTTAGTTGGTGTTTCTTGGGTCTTCCAGTATTTGGCATATAATATCCTTGCCGCCGTTGACATATATACAATCAAATATCTATCCGTTTCCTTAAAC
>NW_015172635.1:66563-75487 GCF_001447785.1 Gekko japonicus | reverse complement strand
CTACACACTCCAATGCTAATTTTGCCATATCACCTTAATCTTTAACTCCATTCTCATTGTACCAATCATATAGTCTCTTCCAGGTTTTTTTGAAATGTCCATTTCTTTGTACCTCTCATTTCCATGGTTAATGTATCCATTTCTGCCGCTTCTAATAGTTTATTGATGTATTCTTGTTTAGTTAGTGTTTCTTGGGTCTTCCAGTATTTGGCATATAATATCCTTGCCGCCGTTGACATATATACAATCAAATATCTATCCGTTTCCTTAAACCCTTTCGGAAAGACATTTAACAAAAGCAATTCTGGAGTAAAGGGTTACATCTTACTATTCTGGAGTAAAAGTTACATCTTACTATTTTTTCCATCATACAATGTACCCATTTCCAAAAATTTTTTGAGACATCACATAACCACCACATATGATAAAATGTGCCTACCTTATTTTTACACTTCCAACATTTATCTGAACACTTACTACTTTGCTTTGCTAACCTATCTGGAGTAACATACCATCTATAAAACATCTTATACATATTTTCTTTATAAGCAACAGCCTTATATTAACATTTTTCAACCATATTTTCTCCCAATCTTCTCAGTTCACAGTATAGCCTAAATTCTGAATCCATGCAATCATATTTTTCTTAATAATCTCATCTAACATTATATCCTGTAATAAGATCTTATAAGTTTTCTTTATCATTTCCCCCCCTGTATACATTAAAACATTTTTCTAGTTCTGTTATTTTATTATTAAAACCCAGTTTCTTATCTTTAAGGTATGTTGACTGCAGTTGTGCCTTCTGCCACCAAGTTAAATGTTCTGGAATCTTAAGATTATCTTTTTTATCCAACATGTCCTGATATCTTAGTGGGTCTTCTTCTGCGTACACCGTAGGCAAGGTAAATGCTTCCAAAGGTGAAATCAATCTTGATCTTTTTATATAAAAGTTTTTGTGTATTGAGTCCCAGACTTTCCATAATGAAGCCCTCAACCAATGTTGCTTAAAGTATTTTTGAGAAGTGGTCTTTTCATACCACAAAAACGCATTCCAACCCATCAGTAAATCACGTCCTTCTAGTCTTAATAGTCTTTTGTCTCCCAGTCTTTTGCTTGCATTATTTGGGAAATAATGCAAGCAAAGAAACTGTCTATGGATTGAAAGCAGGATTGCAAAGTTAGAGGGTATTGTATTGCAGTAAAAAGGGGTGGCTGATGTGTACAGTAAATATTACAATATACTACAATCTTATCCCTTATAGATGCAAACTACTAAACTGATCCATTATAATATAATTATGATCCCTTTATTAAAATCCCCTCCTGAACATTTCTGTTTTGCACATTCTATAAAATGACAGAAGAATGGGTGCATTCTTGATAACCCCAGGCAGGCTGTTCCACAGTGTGGAAGCTACCACAGAGAGTGTGTGCAAATGAGCAGTTCATAAGTGTCATCAGCATATTGATGGCAAACTGTTCCAAAACCATGAGTGATTTCTCCAAGGTGATTTACCAGGCCTGTAGCCAGGATTTCTTAGTTCAGGGGGCCTTTAAATAAGTCAGGGGGCACTGATAAAATAAAATAAAATAAACTCACACTCTCAGATAGAAGCAGGGTTATTTCCCCTATTGTTGAGGGTGGGTGTTAAGTGGAAGTCAGTCACTGACTCCGAGTAACCTGAGGAGGATCCCCTCCTCCTCTCATTTCCCCCCGCAACCGCATTGGCTGTGTGGAGTGCAGGGAACTACGGCGAAAATGGCAGGCTCCTGTTCGGTTCCTTATTTCTTTCTTCCTGGCTGACTTCGTGTTTCCAGGGTGACTTTGCCTCGGTCACACCCCCACCCACCACCCTGCAGGGGGGCTTTCTGCTGCAACACTTCTCAGACTTGGAAGTGGCAGCCCGACCTGCTGGGGAGACAAGCCAAAGGAGGAGAGGTGGGTGAGCAGACGGGATGGAGATGGCTGCTCTGCTGCCGCTGGTGGCTTGTGTGCGCCCTGTTTTGGTGCAATCAGGCTGGACTGAGAAGGCAGGAGCTGAAGGAAAAACCTGGGAGGGGAAGCTGGGGGAGTGCTGTGTTTCTCTCTCCCTTGCCTGCCAGCTTCCTCGGTGATGAGGGCACAGGCGCATGCAAGCGAGCGAGGTCTGCAGTCTTGCACTGGAGGGAGAAGGGGAGAAATCTCTGTAGTTGCAAGTTCAGCCACAGGACCCACAGCCCCCTGGTCGCACCTCACTTGCCAGCCCGCTCGCCTGGCTGCCTTGCACTGCTTCATGCTGTGGCTTAGAGATGTGCATTCGGTTAATCTGAGCTGAATGCACCCCCGAAAATGGCCCATTCTGGCCCCTTTCAGGCTGCTGTGGGCTGATTCAGATTCTTTGAGCTGAATCAGCCCCAGTATATCCTATGGACCATTGAAGTCAATAGCGAAAACATAGGGTATATTCTGGGGGCTGGAGGGGAGGTGGTTTGAGGGAGAGGCTCCAAACTCACAGTGTAGCTGCTGGAGCCTCTCCCCAATATACCCAATATACCCACCAAGTTTCAAGAACATTGGACCAGGGGGTCCAATTCTACGGGCCCCCAAACAGGTTGCCCCCATCCCCTCCCCTCCATTGTTCTCTATGGTGGGAAAAACAGGGGTTTTTTTGGGGGGGGGTTGTATTTTTCATATGTGCATGTGAGTGTACGCACGCATGCATGTGAGTAGGTGTGCAGCTGCAAGTCATGGCAACCTCTGGTGACTGACTGTGTGCATCTGGAAGTCATGGCAACCTCTGGTGACTGACTGTGTGTGCATCTGGAAGTCATGGCAACCTCTGGTGACTGACCCCTACTGGGGGCCTGGAGGATATTCAGAGAGGTGGCTGAATACAGCCTGCCCCCGCCTTCCAGTTGCTGGTATTCCAAGGAGGTTTCCCATCCAAGTACTTGCCAGAGTCAGCCCTTCCTAACTTCTATGATCTGATGAGATTGGGCTTGCCTGTGCTATCCAGGCCAGGGCCACAACTGCTTTTTCTATTATCTTGTCCAAAGGGTCAAATTAGAGACCAGGCAATAATTGGTCACATAGTTTTGTAAGGAGCAGAAGGATGACTGCCTGTTTTAAGGTCCAAGTAAAGGTCACCTGAGTCAGTGATTGATTTATAATGTACATTAGGGACTTTCAGTGACCAGAACATGCAAGGATCCAACGAACAAGGGATGTTGTTGGCATCCTAGGATGTTGTT
This sequence comes from Gekko japonicus, assembly GCF_001447785.1. Lineage (NCBI taxonomy): Eukaryota > Metazoa > Chordata > Lepidosauria > Squamata > Gekkonidae > Gekko > Gekko japonicus. Next base: position 72,253 of record NW_015172635.1, on the reverse strand, counting down.
GGCATCCATTGCAGCAGCCAGATTAAAGTGATCCATAAATGGACCACAGTCCATATTAGCTGCTTACTCACCTACCCACTCTTTCTGTACTGCTTAGATCTGCAGCTTCATCGAAACTGGAACCTCACCTTTTTTAGTAAATTAACTGGCGACTCTTAAGGTTTTTATGTGCCTCATAGGTTTTCCAGTGAGCTCTATAGCACAGTTTATCAGATTTCATATGCATTTCCCACTGTTGTCTGAGACATTTTCCCAACATTTCCCATCAGGGCCATCATATCAATAGCTGTCAGAAGCTTCTTGTTCCCAGCTCCCACTAAGGTCTTAACAGAGCCAACAACTGGGAGCTTTAATTTGCCCTAAGCATTCTAAATCCATTAGTCTCTATGGATGGACCATTTTAACCAATTTAACCAAATGGATGGACCATTTTAACCTCTCACTCCTGCAAAGCTTTGGTGCCACATTCACCCATGCCTTGATGAGGCTGTGGTCGGACCATGGCACAAGCTGGACTTCCAGTCCCAAAATCATCCAACCTCCCCCCCAAAGATTAAGCACCAAAAATTAAATCTAATGTATTCCTTTGTTATACACAAGGCCTGTCACGACCAGAGATAGGCCTATGGTGGCCAGCAAGGCAATAGAGCCCTGAGTCAGCCTGGACAAAGTGTCAGCAATGTATGTTGAAACCACCCAGAACAATCAATCTAGGCATCTCCTGCACCAAGCTCAAGATTATTTATATCAAAGCCAGCTATCATTTCGACATGAAGTCTGCAAAAGGAGAAAGACACATAGAAGATTATAGTATTTCTCCCAGCCTCCGGGGCATGGGGGGTGATGAAGGATTGCATAACCAAGCGGTATAAACTGAGATAGATACACCCCATCATTTTCTTCCAATGAGGTCTCTGTTATGTAAGTCAGATCAATTTTCTCCTACTCTAGCAAATGTTGTGCTTGTAGATGCCTGGTCTTCTCCTTGGCTCCATTTTTCTCAGACCTGATTCAGTATGATATTTTTTTGAAAGATGGCAGTCAAAGAATCTTTGGATACCATGTGGACAGGTAGATATAAATGTTGCAGGTACCATCCAGATCTGCATTACTGTCTTTGCTTCAGTCGCTAGCTGCAGGGGCAGATATGTACTGCTAAGCTTTATATTGCATATTATAGTGTTATGGTTGTAATTTTGTTGATAATTGAATTCTAAAAACATTGCAGATAAAAATCAACTTATATTGTTTATTTGTACACGGTGATTTACTGTTTTACTGGCAGGGGCAGATAGAGCATTAAAATCATTGTGGGGGGGGGAATCCCCAGGGGGCTTGAGCTTACTGAAGCTGGGTAAGGAGGCAAACAGACAGGCAGCAGCCACAGCATTTACTGAAGAGTCACTGCTGGGCAAAGGATCTGGCTGCTCTAAGAATGCAAAATCTGGAATGCCCACCTCCCTGTCTGTGGATGCAGGGTGTGACCAAGTCCCACTACTATGAAGGTGGAAACTGGGGTGGGAAGCAGCTGATGCTGCTCTCTGCCATGGAAGCAGGAGGCAGGCATCTACTTTACCAAGGCCATTGCCAGCCCAACAGTGGTTGCCCCTCAACATGTCACCCGCTCTGCTCCTTAGTAGGTGCCTCTTCACAGCATTGATTCAGAACAGGCTGAAGCTTTTGTCACTCAGCCTTTCCTTCCTATTATGACCGCCTCCCAGTATCAGCCAGTGTCATAATGCCCCTGTATAAATAGATGGTGCAGCCTCATTTGGAATACTGTGTGCAGTTCCGGTCACTGCACCTCAAAAAGATATTGTAGCATTGGAAATGGTGCCGAAAAGGGCAACTAAAATGATTAAGTGGATGGAACACCCCCTATGAAAAGAGGTTAAAGAGGTTAGGGCTCTTTAGCTTGGAGAAAAAACAACTGAGGAGTGTCATGATAGAGGTTTACAAAATTATGCATGGGATAAAGCAGATAAAGAAGAACTTTTCTCCCTTTCTCACAATACAATAACTTGTGGGCACTCAATGAAATTAATGAGCAGTAGGCTTAGAACAAGAAAAAAAGGAAGTACCTCTTCACCCCAAGAGTAATCAACATGTGGAATTCACTGCCGCAGGATGTGGTGGCAACTACAAGCACAGACAGCTTCAAGAGGGGATTCGATAAACATATGGAGCAGATGTCCATCAGTGGCTATTAGCCACAAGGTATAGATGGAACACTATGTCTGGGGCAGTGATACTCCATATTCTTGGTGCTTGTGGGGCAACAATGGGAGGTCTTCTGGCATTCTGGCCCTGCTTGTGGATCTCCTGATGGCACCTGGATTTTGACCACTGTGCGACACAGAATGTTGGACTGGATGTGCCATTGGCCTGATCCATCATGGCTTCTCTTATGTTCTTATGGGTGTTTTCCTGGGTTTCTTGGTAGATGATTGGAGACTTTCTGTCTCACTTGCTGATAGGGATTATTCCCAGCTGCAGAAGGGACATCCTGGGCCTTAGGCTAAGAACCCCAGGCCAAGAGCCCTTGTGTTCTTGTCCTTTGGCTCATTATAAGAGACTCTCACCAGAGGTGCTGGGCCTTTAGCTCAGTCCACTCAAGTGCTTGTCAAACAGATGCAGAAGGAAAGAAATTTGTCCTCCTGGGCTGCCCCTAAACAACCATTCTAATGAAAGTCTGGAATCCAGACTCTGGATAGAAAATTAGACCTATCTTTAATATGCTGATAAATCGAAGCATGAATATGATTCAATACTGATCCACAGAGTATTCCAAATAATATTTTATTGGATACAACTGCAAACTTATCCCTGTCTTTGAATAGCTGGTTTGACTTTATGATTGATTCAGAAACACCCTTGGTGCCTGGATTGACTATTATGGCACTCTATGGCCCTGGTCACACGGAGAATTTGCCGCACGAACGGCACGAATGTTGGGTGGATTTTTGGGGCGCGATCACACTACAACATTTGGGAAGTGTAGCACACCCGTTGCCAACCTGTGGCTTCCCCCCGAAGATGTGGAGTTAAAAAGTACCAAGGAAACTGCACTAGTATCCGGAAAATGCGCAGCACAGGCAGGCGTCTGATCACTGGAGTGCTAGTATCCAGTGGCATCTGGCGCCCATTCACATCCCGTCGCAAACTGGATGTTTTTCGTAAGTGCATGCGCACAAACACGAAACTGAAAGCAGTGCTGCTCCACGAAACTGTGCATGCACACAAATGCCAGCTAACAGCCGAAGCACAGAGACTTGGGGGACCGTGTGATCGGGCTACCGTGCTTTATTTTGCTCCGGGGTGAACAGCCACGCCTCCCCCCCGCGCATTATCTGGCCCGTGTGACCAGGGCCTATCATAGATATGTTGTTTGCATGTATTTTGCTCACAGTACTTCTACAAATGGAGAGTCCTTGTGGTATGTAGGTGTTGGAATATTACTAAAGAGACATGAGTTTTGTCACTCTGCCCATGAAATCCACTCCAACAGTGTCATCATAATCAGAGTTACATCCTTCTAAGCACAGTGACATCAGAGGACTTAGAAAGGCGTAACTCTGCTTGTGATGGCACTGCGGGTGACCTTGGACTACTTACTCTCTCTCTGCCTAGCTTACCTAACAGGATTGTTGTGAAGATTATATTGGGGTGAAAACATGGACACTGCTCTAAGCTTCTTTGAAGAAAGCACATAAAAATAATTACTTAAATAACTATTATTACTTGGGCAAACATACATACTGAAATTCTGATGTCTGTTGGTTGCAAGGAATATTCCATTAAACTTACTGGTGGAAAGAAGAAATTCTTCTTGTTATTTATAAATTCCAAAAGCACAGGAGGCAGAGATCTTCAGGGACAGTCAAGTTCAGAGTTAGGCACTGGAGTTTGTTGTGTTTCTCTTTGATATGCACAAAAGGACACATTTAAAATTTCATGGACTGCTTAAAACATGACATTTCAAAACATCTGAGGGGTTTTTTTTGTATTAATGCAAAGCGCTATGTGGGATAAACTAATTAGGTTGAAATTATAAATTATAGATAGACTGCTGGAGATCTGGACATTAACAGTAGTTCATTGGCTTTGATAGCTTCAATCTATTACTTAGCATATATATACATGCAAGGATGACTGGTGTTGTTTTCCCCATGTTGTGGATATTTGGGGGGGGGGGCAGGGATGCTAAGATTGAAAAAAAAATACTGGCTTGTCTGAAGCAACTTCATGCCTAGGTATCTGATAAATAAACCAGGCTCTTACCAGCTCACTGTCCTAGCTCCTACACAACATCCAGTCTTGAGAATCCAAATTCATGAACATTTGCAGTGGAGTTTGGCCATAGTATATAAACCTCTTTACAGAATGACAGAATTTACAGAATTACCTCTTTACAGAACTAGTAAGTGACTGAGTGCACCTTGCAGCATTTCCTTAAACATAGTCAATACTGTCATGTGGGCCCATCTCATCGGCAAGTGCTGGTGGAGAAACAATGGGGACATTCCAATCCTCCTTTCTCCCATGCCTGTCACCTATGACAGAGCTGTAGCTGTAGTTTGTACTGAATGTGGCAGGATGCGTTTTTAAGAACTCACTCTCTAGGCTGTACGGAGCATAGTAGGTAGGGGTTTTATTTTAAAATCTCAGATATTTTAAATAATGGGGAGTCTACAGAGAAGCCCTTAGAAACAGTCGTGAGTCAGAGACAGCCCTCAGACAATCCCTGGTGAATGGAGATCAAGAAGACAATGCTAATTGCCCAGTCATTCTTTTTCTCTCCAGTCTGAAAGAACCCGTGTTTCCTTAGAAACAGTATACTGGCCTGCTAGCAAAAGCTAAAGCAACAGTGAAAACTTTATGAAAAATCAATTAATCTATTATATTGTCTTTCTTGTACATGTAGGGCAAACTGGCAATCTCTCTGGCCCTTCCTTTCCTATCAAGAGCTTATTACCAATCTTCGTTGTTGTTATCCTCCTATATACAGGAATATCTTGCTTTACTTACTTTAGCTTGCCATGAAATGGTTCAAATGCTTCATTTGCTCAAGAACAGAACCCCTCATATGCTGACAGGACTGAATGCAAGACCACACTACTCCCATGGATACATTTGGCCTTTTCAGTGTAATTCTAAGCAGTTACTCAAGTCTACTGAAATAAACAAATAGTAGTTCTGCGTAGGACTGAGCTACTAAAGCCTTAAGTAGTTTAGGTCTGGAGTACCCACAGGATTGCCTCCACCCCTATCAACCTGCCTGGATTTTATGCTCCTTTCCTGCAAAAGCAGCCCTACCTGTTGGTAGGTTGGCTTGGGAAAGTTGTTTTGGTTGCCATCCCTGAAATGTGGAGCTAAAAGGTGATATAGAGCTTTTCAGGGCTCTATTTGTAGAAAAAGCCCAGCAGGAACTCATTAGCATAATAGGCCACACCCAATAGCAGAAACTCATTAGCATATTGGGCCACACCCCTGACAGCACAGCTCATTAGCACATTAGGCCGCACCCCCATGTTACCAGAAGTGTGGTTATCCAGCCACACCCACCTTTTTCTTGTTATTCTGTTTACCTTGTTTGTTGTCAAAACCCAGGGCTTTTTTGTAGCAGGAATTCCTTTGCGTGTTAGGCCACACACCCCTAATGTAGCCAATCCTAATGAGTTTCTGCTGTT
>NW_015172635.1:45250-66483 GCF_001447785.1 Gekko japonicus | reverse complement strand
CTGCCCAAAAAAATCCCTGGATCTTTTTCCTTTTCCAGAAGATCTTCAGACTGGAATGCAATAGAAGACAGTACTGTTGTTAGCTGCATTTAGATGATTTTATGATAATTTGAATCTGAAGGAGATTAAAGAGCGGGCTGATGTTCTGCTGGGCACCTTGATAGTCATGGGTTTACTTGGCCTTGTAAAAATGGCTATAAGTATCAGCTAAGTCTGAATTTTACAGATGGTTGGTTAAATGTAAGTGGGCAAAGGGGAGATCTCATCTACTTTCCCTCCTTACTATAGCCTTGCCCTGTGTGGCTTTTGTCTGCATTAGACCCATGACACTCCACAATAGTTTTTCAGAGGTCAAGAGGGTACTCTGCTTCCCAGTGCACGAATGGAATAGGTGGTAGGATCCAACCCATTATTATGAACATTATTTCTTAATTTCAGGCTTTGTATTTTAATATGCCAGTTGCATTGGTAATACATAGCTGATGTGATGTTAGTATTCAAATAATTTTTTATTCTTATGTAATTCTATTTTTTGGGGTGGGGTTAATTTTCTAAATTTATTTGAAAACATTTTTGCACAATGGGAAAACAAAAGAGGGAAAAGCATATTACAGGTTAGTAAGAGGATAAACAGAAGCAAAAAACTGGGGAAAGGCCTTATCTGTCTAACAGATTGTGTGTGTGGGGGGGAGATTGTCAGGTCTTGTCCAACTGAGACATGCCATTACCTTCTTTTAAAGCAGTCAGTCTAATAGCCAAAAAAGATTTCTTACGTTTCATGATTAATTCTGATGTGGTAGGAGTAACACCCCCCATTTCGTGCACATACTATTCTAGCTGCTGTTATTAAATGCAGAATTACATTATGTTTTTTTAAAAAAATGGGCACATATTTTAACAAAATCACCTATGGGGTAGAAGAGAATTCTTTCTCTAGACACTTTCTCTTACATTCCACCATTGATTACCAATCTTGTTTTTGTTTTTTGCACATGAGCAAGACTACCACATAGAATCATAAGAGTTGGAAGGGACCTCCAGGGTCATCTAGTCCAACCCCCTGCACAATACAGGAAATTCACAAATACCTCCCTCTCACACCCCCAGTGACCCCTGTTTCATGCCCAGAAGATTACAAAAAACCTCCTGGATCTCCAGCCAAACTGGTCTAGAGAAAAATTGCTTCCTGACCCCAAAGTTATTTTATATTGTGTTTTAATGTGGTTTTAATTGTATTGCATTTATACTGTTGGAATCCAACCTGAGCCCGATAAGGGGAGGGTGGGATATAAATCCAAATAAATTAAATAAAAATAAAGTGGCAATCAACATTTCTCTGGGTGTGCATGAAGGGCCAAAAGAACTAAGCACTGATGCAACCCTTTCTGCCCTCCCTCTCATGATCTGCCTAAGTTCACAGAATCAGCATTGCTGTCAGATGGCCATCTAGCCTCTGTTTGAAAACCTCCAAAGGAGAGCCCACCACTTCCTGAGGAAGCCTGTTCCACTAAGGAACCGCTCTTTCTCTAACTGTCAGGAAGTTCTTTCTAATGTTTAGCTGAAAACTCTTTTGATTTAATTTCAGCCCACTGGTTCTAGTCCGACCTTCTGGGGCAACAGAAAACAACTCTGTACCATCCTCTATATGACAGCCCTTCAAGTCCTTGAAGATGGTTATCATATCACCTCTCAGTTGTCTCCTCTCCAGGCTAAACATACACAGCTCCTTCAACCTTTCCTCATAGGACTTGGTCTCCGGACCCCTCACCATCTTCGTTGCCCTTCTTAGGACATGTTCCAGCTTGTCTATATCTTTCTTAAATTGTGGTGCCCAGAACTGAACACAATACTCTAGGTGAGGTCTAACCAGTGCAGAGTAAAGTGATACCATCACTTTGCATGATCTGGACACTATACTTCTGTTAATACTGACTGAGGTTCTTCTGTTTAGAAAAGTATTTATTTTATAGTATTTACTGATGAATCCATTAAAATTTAAGTCCTATGTTTGAGAAAAGTCAGTGGATTCAGATTGCACTGGGCAAATCTTAGTTGGCCAGATGTGTATTCCCATAGGGATTTGTATGTTGATTTAAAATGCATTGGATTAAAATTTCATGTAAACATCAGTTTAATGAAAACCAAACCACAGGTAGATAGTTGAACACAATCATAGTCACTGGTCTATTTGCTTTTCATTGACTTCAGAACACTGGAACTTCCCACAAAACTAAATTAGCTATAGGGCTATTGGCAAGTGCTGTGGTCTTGCAGAAGAAGAGATGGATGTGATTGAGTCTAAAGAGCAAGCCAGATGCTGATGGCTTGTCAATACTGGTAAGAGCAGCTGTCTGTTAGGGGGAAAGGTATACCCCAGAGGAAAGAGAGAATGATTGTATGAGAAAGTAGGACAGAGTACTTTAACCAATTCTTGATTTTATTGTTCATGACTCCTTTGCTTTAAGATACTTTGTTTCATTGTGACTCCAAAATAAATTTCTGTTGTGGCAGTTGTTTCCTGAAGCAACACACACTATCATTAAGCTGTGAGACAATCACGTACTTAGAAATTTTAATCTGATTTGTTTCCTGAACAAGAGGAGCTAACAATACACACATGCAGCAATACAATAAAGGAATCACACAGGCCACACTAATTGTTTAGCATTCATACTTAATCTCTAATGCTAGGCTGTGAATTCTTCAGTGAGTCTGTGTTACCTGGGATGAAAATGCTGTGTGAAGTGCCTGCAACTTGCCTGTAGCCATCTAAAAGGCCAGTTCTCATGGGTCTGCATTTTCATATGGAGTCTTGTCTCAGTCAACATTGTGTGCATGCCACATTTCACTCACTTGCTCCATTTATGGTTTGCGGATTCCATGGTGTGATTATCTGTTAAATAGACTGATCCTAAGGTGAAGCTGGCTCTTCCTGTTTTATGTGGTGGCTAGAGTGTTGGACCAGGGTCTGGGAGACCTAGGTTCAAACCCCTACTCTGCCATGGAAGATTGCTGGGTGACCTTGGGATACTCATACACTTGCATTCTAATCTTTCTCACAGGGTTGTTGTGAAGATAAAATGGAGTGGAGAAGAATGATGTAATTTGGGTTCCCGATTAGGGAGAAAGGTTGCATATAAATGAAGTAAATAAATGTCCCCAGGGAAATATAGGAGGGACTTCCTATGAAGGGCAATGTGTTTTTATAGGAGGGGTTATTGCTCAGTGACAAAGCCCAGGTTTTTAATACAGAAAATCCCAAAGGCAAGCTGTGACAGGCAGCACACAGAAATGTACTCCAGAGACAGAGCAACCAAACAGAGCAGTGCTCTGAGTCAACCAATAGGAGCTGTACTAGGAGAAATTAAGATCTGGGGTGGGGGGGTTGAGTTAGACACAAGTAGGGTTGCCAAGTCCCCCGGGGGGCGGGGAAACCCCCACCTGAGAGGCCCGTTTCCTGCCAGTGGGGATTGGGCCAGCGGGGGGGAGGACCCAACCCCCAAAGCGCATGATGTGCCCGGCGTGAACACAACATCCAGAGGTGATGCAATCGCATTGGGCACATTGTGGGGGGATGCTCTATCATCTGAGGGGAAACTCTATGGTTTTCGCTTGGATTATTGTGGCCCTGCCCTCAGCGTGTGCAACGCGATTGCGTCACTTCCGGGTGATGTGATCGCAGCATGCACGCTTTGCGCGCACACCAGGGGACTCCCAGGGACTTCCAGCCCCCCCCCCGCTATTACAAAGGTAGGACTTGGCAACCCTAGACACAAGTGAGGGCTGAAAGAAGGGTGTCTAAATTAAGAAGCTAAAAGAGCTTTGGTCAAGACTCCTTATTTGGGGAAACAAGTGGACAAATATGTTACAATAGGCCTGTATGGGATTTCATTGGGTCTGATTTGTAACTTTTTTGCAGCAGAGGCTGTGGTAATCTATATATATAAAAGAGAGTCCTCTCACTATAAAATCAAAGCCCAAGCCAAACCCCTGGACCTAGAAACACGAAATTCGGGGAGAGCACTCCTACCATGATATAGATTCTTCCTAAGAAGGGATTTTTAGAAACCCCTAAGGGAGTCAAAAGGGGTAAAATGTGCTCCCCCATTGCTTCCTATGTGGCTGCCAGGCTGCTGCCTCCTTGCACCCCCCATTCTCTGATTGGCTAGCTGCAGAACTCAGTGTTCTGAGGTAAAAAAACCCAAACAGTTACAGGAGACTGCACAGAGCTAATGACAGTTGAGGAAATCAGGAATGGCCAACCACCTGTGAGGTGCAGAAACGCTGCTGGCCCAGCCTTCCCAAGGGCTCCAAATTCACTTCCCCCACCTCCTACACCTGACAGGCAGCTGTCTGTCAGGTGCAGGAGCAGGTGCAGGATGCTTAAAGGCATCAGGGAACCTGCCCCAGCAGTAACGCCTTAGCAATCCTGCCGGCCTAGCCTCCACAATGGCTTGCGATACCCCACCCCTCCCCCTCTTACACTGGACAGGCAGGTGTCTGTCAGGTGTAGGAGAGAGAGTGGGATGCTTACAGCCAACAGGGAGTCTTGCTCAGCAGGATTGCCTTAGTGCTGCTGCTGGCCAGCCTCACCAATGTCTTTAAACACACGCTCCCCCAAACACCAGACAGGCAGATGTCTGTCAGGTGTAGAAGCAGGGCCAGGGTACTTTAACCCATCAGAGACGCCGCCCCAGCAGGATCATTTAGCAATGCTGCTGGCCCAGCCTCACCAATGACTTTAGCCACACTCCTAACCACTATGGAAATATACCCCAAATTTATAGAAAAGTGGTTTTCTTTATTAGGTTATTTAACTTCTCACAATGTGGGTTCTAGAAAATTGGTTCATATGAACTTGCTTAATATCTGATTGCTCGGATGGTGTTTTGAATATGTAGCTATGTCCCACTTTTTAAATGCAACATAAATGAGAAACATTTTTGTAAAAAAGGGGGGTATGCCCTCCACCCTAAATTCAATGCCCAGGCCAAACCCCTGCACCAAGAAACCCAAAATAAGGGGAGCACATTCTTACCATGATGTCAACCCCCCATGAAGAGATTTCTGAGAAACATAACCCCTAAGGGGGTAAAAAGGGGGCAAAATGTGTTCCCCCAATTGTTTTCCATGTGCCTGACAGGCTGCTGCCTCCTCCCGCCACCCCCCAATTGGTCAATTGTGGCCCTGTTCACATGGAGGATTTGCTGCGGGAGAGCGACGATTGTATGGCAGATTATCCAGGCACAATCACACCGCAACATCTGGGAAGTGGAGCGCACCCGTGGCCAATACGTGGTGTACTGCCGAAAATGCGCGATTAAAAACTACCTGCTTGAAGGTACTAGCAACCGGTTTGCCACGGGCTGCCTCCGGAGTCCCTTGGTGTGATCGCGCCGGCCGCGGCTTTTCCCTCTGGCCCCTCGTTGATGCGCAGGTGCGGAGGGAAGGAACCATGGCATGCTGCTGACGTGTGGGATCGCATTATGGCAGCTCTAATTGTGGCAGCGCAAAAAGCCCTGCCTCCCCCTCGCATTATCCAGCCCGTGTGACCGGGGCCTGTGTAGCTCAGAGTTCTGAGGTAAAACCCGCCTGCTTTCATCCACTTCCTTCTGATTGCTCAGCTGTGGATCTCAATGTTCTGAGGTAAAAACACAGTTAGAAGAGACTGCAAACAGTTGAGGACAGTTACAGAAATCAGTGATTCAAGACTCCTGAATAGACATTTTTCAAAAAAGCCAGCATGGCAATTGAGTTAATCAGGGTTCATGGGGAGATAGTAAAGGACCTTTCTAGGAGCCATTTTAATGCATACCTCCCTCATGAACCTGAAGAAATGTCCACCACATCACCACTCCCTTACACCAACTCCCCCTCACACCTATCACCTCTTTCTGCCCCCAAGAAAGCTGGCAAATGTTGAGCCAGATACACCACTTGACAAGGAGGAGGCAACTTAGGAATGCAGCAAAGACATTTGCACATAGTACTTCTGTGGTACATTGAGCTGTGCAGGCCAAGTACCAGCAAGATCACCCTGAGGTGCTCAGAACAGCACATTCTCCACATAAGCAAAACAATCCAGGAACATAAGTAGAGAGGCCATCAGTTTTGTGGAAGGTGGCAGGAGTTGACTTAACAGATGACTGCTTCTTAAATGGACAGTTCTATGTTGCTTGCTCCAGAGTGAGCTCACTAAGCAGCCTGGTGATCCTAGCACCTGAGGGCAGAACCACCAATGTGGTCTAGAGAGAGGTCCTTCACTAGAGAGAGAGAGAAAAGTATGGATGTCTCACCTCATTTTACACCTACAATCTTCTCTATTAGACTTCCTACAACAAATATTACATTTCAATTTCACATCATCAGTATTATAACTGGATTTATGGAACTAAAATACCATAGAGAAGCACAGTTATCAGGCTAGTATGTTATAAAGCTTCCCAAGACACGGTTATCCTGAGGCATGTACTGTGTAAAACCTAACATGCCATAACTCCAGGTTAAGTATTATATTTACCCAGTTATGACTTTCCAAACATAAACTAGTATTGTTCATTTTTGAAAAGTTATCCGTCTTGTTTATCAGTTTCCATCAACTATCAGTCCAGTATTGGTCAATATAACCAGGTCCAGGTCCGTCTCCTTGAAGTTTTTTTTTAAATTTCCCACTGGGAACCCGAGTGCAGTGGATTGTAGGGAGGAAAGTGTGGGTTAGTGTTGAGGCCCCAGGAAAATTGTCAGACAACTCCTGGTATCTCTGTTTAAAAGATCTCAGAAAGCAACAGACACACCTTGAAGAACTGCTGCCCATATTAGACTCGATGGACCAAAATATATCAGTGTAAGGACTTTCATATGTACTATACTCTAAAACACCTGCTGGTTTTTATTCTCTCACACTGCAAAACCACTGCACACCTGAGAGAGAGCTGGTAGCAGTTGTGGGAAAGACCCATCAAATTGGCATGGTCTAAAGGCATCAAAAAGACTTTAACATTCATTTCTAATGAGGTACAAGGTAACTGGAATTCATCAAGCAGGGGACAGGATCTCAGATTACAATGTATGCAGGTTTGACTGTGTGGGCATTTATCACATGGAGCACGTGTCACCTTTAGATTTTGGAGCATGAAGGGCAAAATAATAAAGTTTAACCATGTGTTGGAGGTTCTGTGTGAGTCACTACATATCAGAAAAGGTTGGCAGTTTCTTACAGAAGGGAAGATCAGGAGATTATATTAATGTTAAGAATGGTTTTTCATCAAGATTTCCCACTGTGCCATAGGAAGGTTTACTCCATTCAGAAGATTTCTAAACAGTCAGCCATTCTGTTATCCCAGTGTATGGAGGTGGGAGGTTGTATTTTTTCTCCATTAAAGCAATCATCAAGAGAACAAAAAGAGACCCTATAGAGGATATTGTGCTGGACTTGGATTTGAGAGCTCTGAGTTTAAATCCCTGCCCAGCAAGGAAACTTTCCATAACTTCTCTCATATGGTTGTTGTGAGGATTTTTTTTTAAAGTGCACCACTCTTTGGGTAGCAAATCTATAGGTTGTGACACGCCTTTGAATTAGCCTAAAAAGTGTGGTTTCAGTTCATTGCTAGGACTCAGTTCCAGAACTGTCAAAGTAGTAACTGGCTAAAATCAATTTCCAAATAAACTTTCAAATCAAGAAACCATAAGCTTTATTGCAAGTCGTTTTCCTATTCAGCTCAGGGTGACTTCTCCGTCATCTTTAAATGTCACCTCTGATCCAATCATTAATCAATGCAGTCAAACATCAAATCCACACAGGGTGATACATCAAGGGACAGTTTTACTATCACAGTTTAAGACAACTTAAAAACAGTTTAAGGTCCCTGCCACACGGGGGGGGGAAGTCTGGCAAAAGTGTGGCTTTTAAAAGCCACACCAAAATAGGCATGCGGCGGCGGGATCATACAGATCCCGTGAGCCGGTGTGCAATTGCTCCCCAGCATAATCAGATACCGGGGAGACAGCGATGGGAGGCTGCCGAACTGCGCATGTCTGAGCATGCGCAGTTCAGCCAGGAGCCGGGGATGCACTGGCAGAAGGACGCGCCGGTGATCCCACGGCTGCGCTTGCTGCGGCCGTTCTGGTAAGATCACCTCCGGAGGTGATTTTTTGTTGATGCGGTTTTTCGGCCGGAAGGGCCGGATCGGGGATGGGTGCGCAACGTTTCCCAGATGTTGCGGTGGGATCGCGCTCGTTTGCTGCGCCCCCGATCCGTCCCTCTCCTGGCCCAAAACCTTTCGTGTGACTGGGGCCTAAGACAACTTAAAAACTGATAAATCACCAGGCCCGGATGGCACATATCCAAGAGTTCTGAAAGAACTCAGATGTGAATTTGTGGATCTCTTGACAAAACTATGTAATCTTTCATTAAAATCTGCCTCCATTCCTGAGGACTGGAAGGTAGCTAATGTCACTCCCATCTTTAAAGAGGGTTCCAGGGGAGATCCGAGAAATTACAGACCAGTCAGTCTGACGTCGATACCAGGTAAATTGGTAGAAACTGTTATTAAAGAAAGAATTAGTAGGCACACTGATGAACAAAAACTATTGAGGCAGATTCAGTTGAGGCAGACTCAGCATGGGTTCTGTAAGGGAAGATCTTGTCTCACTAATCTGTTAGTGTTCTTTGAGGGGGTGAACAAACATGTGGACAAGGGGGACCCAATAGATGTTGTTTACCTTGACTTCCAGAAAGCTTTTGATAAAGTTCCTCATCAAAGGCTCCTAAGTAAGCTCAAAAATCACGGGATAAAAGGATAAGTCCTTTTATGGATCAAAAACTGGCTAATTACTAGGAAACAGAGAGTGAGTATAAATGGGAACTTTTCTTAGTGGATGATAGTAAGCAGTGGGGTACCACAGGGATCAGTACTGGGTCCAATGCTTTTTAACTTGTTCATTAATGATTTGGAGTTGGGAGTAAGCAGTGAAGTAACTAAATTTGCGGATGATACGAAGTTGTTCAGGGTAGTGAAAACCAGGGAGGATTGTGAGGCACTCCAAAGGGATCTGTCAAAGATGGGCGAGTGGGCGTCAACATGGCAAATGGGGTTCCATGTGGCCAAGTGCAAGGTGATGCACATTGGAGCCAAAAATCCTAAATATAAATACACGTTGATGGGGCCCGAACTGGCAGAGACTGACCAAGAGAGAGATCTTGGAGTCGTAGTAGATAACTCACTGAAAAAGTCAAGACAGTGTGTGACTGCAATAAAAAAGGCCAATGCTATGCTGGGGGTTATTAGGAAGGGTACTGAAAACAGATCAGCCAATATCATGATGCTCCTATATAAATCAATGGTGCAACTTCATTTGGAATGCCATTCGACTAGTTTAGAGAAATGAGGGCTGATGGGTGACATGATTGAGGTTTATAAGATTATGCATGGGATAGAGCAGGTAGAGAGGTACTTTTCTTCCTTTCTCACAATACAATAACTCATGGGCACTCCATGAAATTGCTGAGCAGTTGGGTTAGAATGGATACAAGAAAGTACTTCTTCACCCAAAGAGTGATTAACACATGGAATTCACTGCCACAGGAGGTGGTGGCGGCTACAAGGATGGACGGCTTCAGGAGGGAATTAGATAAGCATATGGAGCAGAGATCCATTGGTGGCTATTAGCCACAAGGTATAGATAGGAACTCTGGGGCAAGTGATACACTGTATTTTTGGTGCTTAGGGGGGCGCAACAGTGGGAGGGCTTCTAGGGTCCTGGCCCCACTGCTGGACCTCCTGATGGCACCTGGTATTTTTTGCCACTTTGTGACAGTGTTGGATTGGATGGGCCATTGGCCTGATCCAACTTTGGCTTCTCTTATGTTCTTATGTTTATACAAGGATCTTCATATCCACTCTACTTTGGAATGTTAGAGGTCACCTCTTATTCTGCCCACCAGACCTGGGCAGCAGTCACCATTAAACTGCCCTGTCAAATTCAAACTTAATCACTTGGACCAATCCTGATCCTGGGAAAGTGGAGCGCCATGTCTAGTTATGGGTCCTTGTCCATAAAAGGACTATCCCAGTCTGGTGAAAGGTGTGTCAGGTTCTCTCAACACCTGGATACCCCTGCATCCACTTTGCAGGTTCCTTTTCCTTTCTCCTTGATACTCTGCCACCCCAAACGTATGCTGCATGGACTTCTTTTTTTCCATATCCCCTCACATACCTTGCCCACCTGAACATACTTCCTTCACTCCTCCCCCTCCCATCTCTCACCCTCATCCCAGAGATTGTGTGTGTGTGTGTGTGTGTGTGTGTGTGTGGGCATGAACCAGAATGTGGTTCAGTTTGTTTTGTGTTTTGTTGTGTGCCCCATTCATGAATCATGGATCATCACAAAGTTTTCTGAGCTAAACGAACCAGTTCAGTTCATGAGGTTTGTGATGTTGTAGAATAGCCCCCATTGTGCTAGAGGCACCAAACTTGCAGGGGATCTCCAGATGCTGCCTGTCTACCTGTCCTCTGTGTTTGGTGATAATTGGATTTATGGGGTCTGAGTTACACCCCCCTCCAAGAAGGTGCCCCCAGGAGAGTGCTTTCTGAGGAAATGAAAAGTGCAGGTTCAGGAGATTCAGGAGTATATAGAACTGATCCTGTGAAAGCTAGAGACCAAATTCACAAGGGATCTCCGGATGACTCTCATCTACCTGCAACCTCCCCCAATTTGGTGAGGATTGGGTTTATGGGGTCTGAGTTTCTGAGTATGGCCCTCCCAAAAGAAGGTGCCCCCATCCTCCATTATTTCCAATGGAGGAAAAAACAGCAAAAAAAGCAAGGGCAATAGAATCCCAGCACAACAGAATCAAAATCCCAGAGAATCTCTGCAGTAGAAACTGAAAGGGAGGCATTTTTGCAAGACCAGCATAACCACTGCAATGTACCCAGCAGAACCAGTTTCACTGTGGCCAAAGCTGCCTTTTATCCAGGGATCACAGACACAGGCCAGCTTGTACTCCCCTTCCTTGCAGAGAGAATACAACATGGCGATGATGCCCACCTGCAACCTCTGCCAAGGCCCTGACCCGTGGGAGAACAGGCAGCATCAAAGCCAGCAGGGGAAAGGAGTTCACAAACTGTGTGTCCTCAGTTGAGGCACCTAGTAGCTAAGCCCCTCTGCTTGGTGTGAGCAGACAGATGGGGTGGCTCAGAGCCCTGGGTCCACCTAACACCCCCAAGTCCCAGTTTGGGAGAGGAGTTCCCAATCAGGAGGGTTGGGAAGGTATAAAATGTGGGTCCTCAGCTGAGGAACCCAGTAGTTTAGCCCCTCTGTTCAGCATGAGCAGAAAGATGGGGTGGCTCATAGCCTTGAGACCACCTAACACCCCCAAACCCAAGCAGGGGAGAGGAGTTCACAATCAGAAGGGAATGTGCTCTGCTGGTCTGCTTTTAACAAGTTCCCGCCCTTCCAGTTTGTGGATTGGTGATGGCGGTCGCTCTCCCCGGACCTCGGGGGAGCGATTAGCACACCAGCGGTATGGAAGGGTGCTACCTCAAGTGGCATCCCCACGGAGCCTTTGCAATAGGCTCTAGACCAGAGGGCTTTTGAGGGGTAGCCTCTTCGATGGCTCGATGCCGGAGAATCGAGGCTCCCCTCCACCCTGATGGTCCTGCCGCTGTGTGGCCCTCAGGCACAAGCTGATTCAACCGGGACAAGCACTGGAGATCGAGTGGAGTATCGAATGTTGTGAGCGAGGTCAGAAGAATGACCAACAATGAACGTGAGTTCAAAATAAATGGAACATTTTAAAAGCGAACTATCCCCCCCCCCCGTGGGAAAAGCGGAGTGCAAAGAGGGATGCCTCTTACGCGAAAGGACAGATAAGCGTAATGAAGGGGCAGGGGGGGAAACAAGCAGTGACTTTGGTTTGAGAGACTTACTTGAGCGCTGACATTGAGGCGACGATTTTTCGAGCCCGTGAGAAGCGGTTTGGAATTGTAAACAATTGTTTAAAAGGGTGGCCTCGCAAAGAAAGTTTAAAACGAAACCGGTGGGTAGTTAGAGCCCAAAACTGGAAGAGGGAGCAGATGTCATGAAAATATCAGCAGATATGCTTAAGCTGGTGATGGAGCAACTCAGTGGTATTAACCAGCAACTGACTTCGATGAATCAAAACTTCGAATCACAGCAGCTCCAACTGGCAGAAATGGAGAAGAAGGTGGAGCATGTGACTGAGAGAATTAAAGAGATAGACACCCTGAATCGGAAAAGGAGGATCTGAAGAAGTTACTCAGTGAGATTATCGCTCCAGCAATAGGCTCAACAGCGGATGAAGTAGAAAAAAAGATGGAGACTGCCTACAGGGTTTACTCCAATTACATTAAAAAAATAGCCTGCCTGGAGAAATTGTGGTCAGAAGACAGACCAGATATGCTATTTTAAAAGCGACTTCAGCAACTTCACTGAAACTGGGGAATACAATCATTAAGATCTTAAAAGACATTCCATTTGAAATTCGCCAAAAGAGGAAAAGCTATAAGGACTTAATTTCTTTTCTTCAAACCAATGGAATTTCGTATAGGTGGGTGATCCCTGAGGGTGTCATCTTTAAAATCAATGACAAAAGAGAAAAGATTAGCTCCATTTTTAAAGCCAAGGAATTTTTGAGACGTCAGTTGGGATTGGAGGAAGAATCCAAAGATGAAGAATCCAAATAAAGTGACTCTGCTACCTCTGGAACGGATGAGGACTCTGCTGTAGAAACGGGTGTGGGTGCAACGAAAGTTACATATGATTTCAGAGATTAAAAAATGAAGTAAAGGCAGAAGGACTCTGAAAATTGCCTTGTGAAGCAAATAACAAGAAGATGCTCAGAAAGTTCTCTCAGAACAACTAACATACTAACACTGAAGCTGAGACAAACAAGAACTCTACAAGTATATTGTTGTACTAACACTTTAATTAATAACACTTAGTTTAACACGTATATAATCTCCTCCTCTTGGGTTTTTAGTTTAGTGTGGTTATCTTTCCCTTATCCATAGATGTAGTCCCTTTCCCCCATATTTTCTTTGTCGTTTTTCTAGTCTTATAAAAATAATAAAAATATCCCTCTGGGGATATAAAAAAACACAAGTTCCCTACCTTTCTGTTTAACTGCCAACAGCGAACAGAAGAGAGGGTGTAGAGCTGAGCTGAGGGTACATATAGCATTCTGATCCCATAGAGCACAATGGGAACTCTATTATTGGCAGCCAGCAGCACATTTTAAGCTTTATAAGAAATCTTATTGGTGTTTCCAAGGCTGGAGAATTCCACCTCCCCTTGCTTTGGAGTTTTGTAAACACTTTAATTGAGCAGAGACAGTCTGTATGGAAATGTATCCGTTCACAAACCACTACAAACAGCACCAAAGTTTGTGGATGTCCGTGCTTGGTCGCTCTTCCATGAACACCTGTTTTTTGTTCTTTTTACATTTGAAAAATTTCAGTCATGATATTAAGTAGTAAAATGAAAGCAAGTTGTGTTAGGAAATCAACCAAATAGTTTTGCACACTGGATTGAAAGAATCTGTTCCAAAGCAGTAGAAGTTTGGATAACAACTGGTAGGACACTTGTCCTTCTGAAGAACAAAGAGAAAGGAGCAGTGCCAAGCAACTTCCACCCTCTTACGTGCCTTCCAATAACTTTTAATCTACTAACTGGAATTGTAGCCAATTCTATTCAAGAATATCTACAGCTCAATTCAATTTTACCACATGAACAAAAAGGAATTTCCCAAAAATCCTTAGGCACTAAAATCCGTTACTGATTGATGAAATGGTCTTAAAAAATTGTAAAAGGCTTGGATTGTTTACAAGAAGGCATTTGATTCACCCCCTCATACATGGATCCTGAAAACAGTAAAAATGATAGGCATCAGCAAAACTGTAATTAATGTTTAATTAATTAATTAATGGGCTCTCCTTTGGAGGTTTTCAAACAAAGGCTAGATGGCCATCTGACAGCAATGCTGATTTTATGAACTAGACAAAATAACTGTGTCATAATAGTTGATTTTAACTACTCACACATTGATTGGGTCAATATGTGTTCAAGTCAGGAGAAAGAGATTGGGTTCTAGATACTCTCAATGATGGTGCCATGGAACAGATGGACACAGAACCTATCAGGGGGGAGGTTATCCTGGAATTGGTCCTAAGTAATGCTCAAGACATACAGGTCAAACCCTATACCAAACAATAAATGGACACAAAGCTGACATCAAGAATCACAAGACTAAGAAACCTGTAGGAGAACATTTCAACCTCCCAAGGCACTCAATGGGAAACCTCAAAGTAGCTGTTTTATTTCAAAGGAATTTCAGAAACAGATTGGAATGGGAGACTGCTG
This sequence comes from Gekko japonicus, assembly GCF_001447785.1. NCBI lineage: Eukaryota > Metazoa > Chordata > Lepidosauria > Squamata > Gekkonidae > Gekko > Gekko japonicus. The sequence goes on along the minus strand of NW_015172635.1, from coordinate 52,104 downwards.
GATTACAGGTTATTACAACACTCCCGAAAATGGAACCCCCAGGGTTTAACAGAGATGTCAGTTTCTTATCTCACTACACATGCTAAACCACTCAGTTCTCACTTATACCCAGAAATTAAACTTTGTTGGTTTTAAAGGTGCTGCTGGACTCAAATGTTGTTCTCCTCACAATCTGGTGAGAGATGTGATAGCACCAATTGGGAACAGTGACCATAATGCTATTAATTTAACATTTACGTAAATAGGGAGTTGCCCAAAAAGACCAACACAACCACATTTAACTTTAGAAGGGGTAACTTCTTTGAAATGAGGGGCTTCGTGAAGAAGAACCGAAAAGGGAAGGGAAGGGGGGTCAAATCTCTTCAGGAAGCTTGGATACTATTTGAAGTTACAATATTAGAAGCTCAGATAAAATGTGTACTACAGGTTAGGAAAGGTACAAATAGTCTGAGTGTGGTAAGTAAAAGGGAGCACAGGCAACAGGCTGTTCGATTTGGCTTAATAATTGCAACAGTTTTATTTTGGTACAGGTAAGAATCTCCTCTAGTTATAGGTCCCAAAAGCCTGAAGTGTTTCAATAAACAGGCAGGAAAACACTGTGAAAATGAACATTTTCAAGCCATGCTCAGAAAACATCTATTTCAGATGTCAGGCATGATGCTAATTGGGAACAAGGTTGGCTAAATTCAGACACAAGCACATATCCACAGCTGCTGTCCTGCCACTCTTCCTTTCTTGGTTGCTATTCCCCCCCCATCATTACTTCAAGAAACAGCCAAACAGCAAAGACGAACCTTTCAGATGCCAGTAATGATTCTGAACAAAGTAGATAGATTTATTCAATAAATACAGCTGCATGTTATTTAATATGGAAAACAGCAGAAGTGTGCCTTTAATATGCTGCAAGATTTTTAAAAAATGTTATATTAAGAAGTCAAGGATTTAGAAATCAATGGTCAAATCAATCTCAATGTCTTTCTAGTATTCTAAATGATATTCTATTCCTTTAAAAAGGGGGAAATCCTATGTAGATTAGGTTTAACACATAAGTATACATGATATGCCTATTATAAGAATCACTGTTCCGCTAAAGTTAAGCACTTCAAAATATCTTGGATTGCCATGGAAGAGTTAAACACATGAAATCAATGTTGTCTGAAGAACATATTGATGTTTATTTTTGCCATCACAGATAACCACCATCCTTTCAGCTTGAAAATTAGGCGTATAAAAAGGAAGGGGGAAATGCTTTATAAATTGGTGGCTTAAATGATTTTGTTTACCTCATGCCTGACAAGACAAGCAAGGAAAAGCAAGTCAAAGCCCAACTAGACAGTTGCAAGTACATTGTCATATTTTTCAAAGAACAAAGGACTGTGATGTATTTTGGTCTGACTTCTTCAGAATAAATCCATTTAAAAATAAACAATAAGGAAATTTCAGATCTTTCAAAGGCACAGTGAAGGCAGTCTGCTTAGCTAATATGCTGCAATGAGGAAAGAGGTAAGGTCTGTAGTTCCCAGAAAATAATAGCATCATTTTTAATGGGGACAAATGAAATAACTTATCAGCCTTAAACAGTGTGTTATAATCATACAGCTACTTCACTTAATCTCACCTAATTCCCTTCGTTGCTACAATCCTGGAGCCTGTGGCCAATGTTTCCTCTAAGCTGAGTTAGTGTGAGCTAACTCACAGTTCTTTAGCCTCTGGCTCACACATTGTTGTTTTAGCTCAGGAAGGAAGGCTCCAGAGCAAACTAACAGATGCAGTAACCAAATTGTTCGCTCACAACTTTAAAGCCAGTAATTCACAAAGTAGAATTTTTGCTCACAAGACTCCACAGCTTAGAGCTGCATCTGCCTGTTTTGTCCATACAGGTCCCATGATCCAAGGGATGCCACCCCCCACTGTGAGTGGGGTTCCCCTGGTTTCATGCACTCTTCTCTGTCCCCCAATTACCCCCCCAAATAGTCAAGAAGCCAGAAATAAACATGATGTGCCTACGTGACATAGGCACATTGAGATATCGGAGGGGGGGGGGTCTGGTATTTGGGCAAAAACTTCTAATAGAAGCTACCCCCCCCCCCACACAATATCCCCAATATGGCTATGTCACTTCCAGGTCACGAAGGCATGCCATGTTTATTTTCAGCATTCCTCCTTGTTTCCAGTAAGATCTCCCCCTGTCCCCCACTGGCAGGTCAGCATAGCCTTTTTGGTGATCAAAGGAGACCTCCTCTTTTCCTTTTCAGCAGCGGAAAAGATTGTTGGATCCAACCAAGCAAATTTACCCTTTTGGCTGGGAGAAATTTGGCAGGTGTCCATTCTCCTTCCTCTCAGAGATTTCACAATCAGAGCTGCATCTGCCTACACACAGCCAACTGAAGGTGTAGGAGTCCTTTGTTTCCCAGGTTGCTTCCACCTCAGTGGCATCCCTTCTCCTGTGCTTGTTCTGCAGCCTTTGTTATAGCTGGTTCCTTTACTTTAGGAAGAAGAAACATGGAAATTATCCCTTGTTTAATTAATGGAAAACCTGACATGTTTACACAACTGATGTTTTACTTGGAAATGAAGAGCAAAGTAGAACATAGTTCAAAATCATTCATAATGCAAGTCAGGAACACAATTCAATCTATATTTTATAGAGGAAGAAAAAAGAACCAATATGTTTAAGATAGGAATTGTTGATATAATCCCTTTGGAAAAAATTATGCCACAGTTCAGGTGAAGATGATACAGGCGAAATGCTTTCCCACATTAAAAACGTCTTGCCTGTGGAGAACTTGAAGCCAGGGAGAAGAGTTCAGTCCTAGCATTTCTTTTCATGTAAAAGTTTGTAGGCTGATTTTCTATAAGTAAATATAAAGAGTACCTATATAGTGTAAAAGAACCTATAGTAACTAAGGAACTGGGCATGGCTGAGTGTTGTAGAGCAAAGTTGTCAAACATACAGCCCGGGGACCGGAACCAGCCCATCCAGAGCTCTTATCTGACCTGCGAGCAGCTGGGAGGAAACCAGTCCAAAGGTGGACCAGGAGGGCTTATATTAAAGTATTATACCCCCTTCTGAGTTGCCTTCCTTCCCCAAATGTGGGCCCTCCCCAGAGGCTTCCCCCAGATCTCTAGGGATTGCCCAATCCAGAGCTGGCAACCATAAGGGGCAAAGAGGGCTGGTTTGGCTCCAAGCTCTGCACACCCTGTCTTCTTGGGACCCACCTGCTGGCCTTGACTGAGATGCTGGGCCAGGATGTGCTGCTTGCCGCTGCCTCCTCCTCCAGCCAGAGAGCACATTGGGTTGCTGCCTCCGCTACCTGGGCTGCCAGAAAGATGGATGGCTGTTCATGTGCAGCAGGCAGAAACACTTTGGCCCCACCTCCCCGAGCCCAGCCAAGTGGCTTCCCACTTTCAATCAGCTCGGAGAAAGCTCCCGAGTGTACAGTTTGTGAATGGAGCAACTGGCTGGGCCGGGCCAGGCACCCTATGCTCAGCAGCCTGGGCAAGAGGGAAAAGCCCGTTGCTTGTGTAAGGAGCTCAATACATGTAGAATGCCGTGGTTTGGGAACACAGGAGGCCTGCTGTGTCAGGTGAGCCAGAGCCTGCTAAACCATTGACCCAAATGTGTGCAGCTCCTCTCCTCCCTCCCTCCCTCAGCAGCATGGGCAGGATTAAATAAGTGGTGAAGCTGAAACTCACACATGCTCCCCAGATTATGTAACAGTCTGAATGGAAGCAGGGAAAGAAGTGAGGCAAAGTTTAGGGACAGGAGCAGGCATTCAGAAAAGCGTGCTGAATTTGGACATGACAGAGTTAGGCACTGGATGTGTATCTGATCACTTGCTCAAGGGGACTAATATTTTGGATGGCTGGATAATGCTGTGGAGCTGGCAGGAAATAAAAGTTTGCAAAAGGCAATTAAAGTGGAGCTGGCATTTTTGGTGACTGGTAGCTTGTGAAGATTGCTTGTGGTGCTGGGGAACATCACTGTTCCCCTTATGGCTGAAGCTTGTTGCTGAATTTGGGAGTTCGACAGAGGGAGGTGTGGGATTGTGCAGCTGCCTCATCTTCCTCCCATCCCCAAAGCCTGTTGACCATAGCAATCTCTTTAAGGCAGGGCTTGTTGGGTTCCCCTGGTTGATGTCACTTGGCCACCTGTCTTTGGCTGCCACACCTGTGGCAATGGAATGCACCACTTCATGCTCCAGCTCATCAAAAGCTTCTGAAATGTGTTAATCTTTAAAGAGCCATGAGAGTCTCTGGTTGTTGCACCTTGACTGTCAGGCAATAGCTCTCTGTGCTGTGTAAAATATCTTGCACATATCGAGCAAAAGGATTGTTAGCTAGATGGTGAGGAGGGGTGTTAGTGGTGAAATATCTCCAGTACCTGCCATTACATTTTATGGCACTCATGGCCCAGCCCAACAAAGTAACATTTATGTCAGACTCGGCCCTTGTAATGAATGAGCTTGACACCTTTGGTGCAGAGCATCTGTTTTGCATGCAATTGGTCCTAGCTGAAAGGAGCAGGTAATAGGTGATGTGAACCTGACATCTTAGAGAGCTGCTGCCAATCAGAGTAGTTAAGACTGACCTTGATAGACCAGTGATCTGACTTGTTATAAGGCAGTTTCATGTGCTCAAGAATAATTAAGTAATTTTGGAAAGAAGTTATAAGACACATTTATTACATTACTGGTTACCGGATCCAAGAAAAGTCTGAACTTATTATACTTAATTTATGGTAAACCCAGAGATTCCCAAAATTAAAAAGGAATTAATAACTGTTTTATTGACAGCCGCTGAGTGGAAAAGTAAGTCTTTGCCTGCTATAGATGGTTGGTATAGTAAAATTTGGGAATTCTTGCTGAATAAAATTGCTGACTAAATTCAAGTTAAATACAATGAGCTGATTTCCCCCCCATTTATTTAAATATGAACACAAAAGCAACATCTGCTTATTGTTAATCCTTAAGCATATGGTAATAGACTCCAAGGTGTTGCCTCCCTGCCATTTTCCCAAGATGATGCATTTGCATATTCCCTTATGAAAGTCATTAGCTGCCATGCAATTTTTTTTACATTCATTGAAAATGGACTTCCCCTATGCATTAACAGTGTGAGAAACAGACAAAAAAGGGGGATGACAGGTTACTGTTAGGAAGTTGTCATGCTGCTTTTGGAAAGAGAATCTCATATTCCTTTAGTGAAGGAGATTTGGGAAGGTGGAACTTGACAGATATGTAAATCTGCTGAAACCAAAATGCATTAGCATCATGAACGTCTTAAAGGATTTTCCTGGAGTCTGAGTCTTAGTAATTCCCCCCCCCCCCCCGTTATAGCATTGTGATTGCCAGGAGGCGACCATTTCACAAAAGAGGGAAAATGATTTTCCGTCACTGTCAGGAGTAAGAGAAATTCGTGAAAAGGTCATATTTCCCTCTAAACTGCACCAAAGGCTTCCATACCAGAAGATAGAACTATTTGAATAGCAAAGCCTCAAAACATGTGAGACCAGTTTTGATTGAATGCAGCAACTACACAGCAGTCCACAACTGAACAGAGACTAGCAAGCTATTTGACGTGCTGTTTTTAGAGGCATTTCAGAAGAAATGAATGGGAGCGTTTCTAATTATGAAACATTGTATATGTCAAGCCTCTTCGAAGGAAAGTTTGGGAAATAATTCTTAAGCCAAAGAACAACGTGTCAAATGTTTTCTTCAGTCTCACAATTCTTCTTGAAGGTTTCCACTTCCTGGCCCATTTCTCATGTTGGGGGCAGGGGGCTGTCACCTCTTGGCCTGGCCCCAATAACTGTGCCTTGAACACCAGCCTGATGTATGAAAGCTTCATATGTTGATTTCTGTGCATTAAGGCTGCAATCCTAAGGATACTTTCCTGGAAGTAAGCTCCACTAACTAAGATGGGACTTACTTCTGAGTAGACCTGCTTAAGAGCACTCCCTAAAATTACAACAGCCCACCAAGCCGGGTACTTTTTCTTGGTGGGTAACCCCAGCATAGTGTTGCTGAGCGCCGGGGGAGGGGAAGTCCTAATGTCCTGTCCTTTTAATAGAGGCTGTGACGACCCCTTAACTGGGGAGGTCTGGTTTTTATAAGGCTTTCCAAACCTTTATGCTTTAGTATTTCTATCACAGGGTAGGTGGATCAAGATTTTAGGCTTTCGAGGAACTATGTGGTCTGAGGAAGGATTCTTTCCAGAGCTGGTATACTTGAATGAAATAGGATTTATTTAAAGAAAGCATAAATACGAGGGTAGAACCATGTAACTAGTAAAGTAGGTATAACACTCAGTCTGCTCCCTACTGACAGGGATTTTTCCTTAGGTAACTTTGTAACACTTTTTCCTCCAAGTCCACATAATCTTTACTGTTTCCTAGACACTCAGTTTCAGTTTATAACTGTTTCAACACAGAGCTGCTTGTCACTTTCTTTCAGACACAGAACTTAACTCCCATATCACACACTAGACTTCTCTCTCTCATACTTCAGAACTACTCTTTCAACTGTCATCTCACTAACTTTCTAAACTGTAACTCTTGACTGACATACAAATCATCCACACAGCATCACTTCCAAAACCCCTCCCCCTTTCTGCCAATCACCAATCACACCACTTGCCTGTTTCAACCACCCTAGACTATCTCTCACCGCCATGCAACCCAAATTTTAAAGACACACACACACAGTTAAACATGAAATCATTACAGAGGCTTCATGAAAAGGTTACTGGTCTTTTTTAATGATATGATGTTATTTACCTCCACCCCATTAAAAAGCATCAACTGTCCAATTCCATCCATTCTGACTCTGTTACAGGGAAAGGATTCCCCCCCC
>NW_015172635.1:0-45231 GCF_001447785.1 Gekko japonicus | reverse complement strand
GGAAAGGATTCCCCCCCCCTCCAGGTTGTTGGGAATTCTATCCTGGTGCTGCTTTCACAGGGGGGGCTTTGAAGCCCAATGACTTCCTCCTTTGAGTACGGAGCTGGCATTACCTCTGCCACCAGAAGATATGCTGATGGGGGAAGTGTCACCTGCTTCATTTCTGCATGTATCAGGTTATTGTAAAAGGCTCAGGGCTGGGAAATACGTGAAGATTTGGGGGGGGCGGAGCCTGAGGAACATGGGGCGGGGGGGAGGGACTTGGCCCCAGCCTGGTGGAACCCTCTGTCGAATGACATTTGTGCCCTGTCTGATCTATTAAAGTTCCACAGGGCACGCAAGGCAGAGATGTTCCGCCAGGCCTTTGGTTGAGGCCAGCAATGGTTCTATTACACCTACCCAGCACCCCCCCTCCTCTCCCCTCCCAAACAAACAAACGAATAAATAAAATATAATGCCATAGAGTGCACCTTCCAAAGCAGCCATTTTCTCAAGGTGAAGTGATTTCTATGTCCTGGAAATCAGCTGTAATCTCAGGAGATCTCCAGATACCACATGGAAGTTGGCAACCCTCCTCAGGAGCACAGTTTGAAATTAAGAAAACACTGATTGCTCCATAGCTAGAAAATGGTCCAATCACTTCATTTCCATGCTAGGAAAAGCACAATCTGTTAATTTTTTGTGCATGTAAATGTGGCCCTTGTAGGGCTTCAAGAAAAAACCACTTCCCTCTCCTTGTGGTTTGTATAGATACATGAGAGACAGAACACTTCTTGCTCCATCTCTTACATTTCTGCTTCTTCCGTGGCTGTTGAAGGGAGAGCAGGAACTATTGTGCTGGAGAAATGGTTCATTCTCAACCAGCTGATGTCTAGTGCTTAGCTGAGGCTTGCTCAGCTGTGACCTCTAATTGGTAATTAACTTAGGCTGATAGTCACAGTTAAAAATGAGCTGAGAATACCTGTTTCCAGTAATGGATTTGAAAGTATGTGAATGCAATTGCTATGAAGGCAGTGTACTTTCTTATGGCACAGTACATATGAAGGAACTGGAACTGCATCCTTACATAACAAGACCAAGATGCAGAATTTGTGCACTTTGAAAAAACAATGTTGAGAGTTCATCATTTCTTCTAAACGAAGATGGCAAAAAAAACTAAGATCATGGCATCCGGCCCCATCACTTCTTGGCAAATAGAAGAAGTCGTGGAAGTAGTGACAGACTTCACGTTCCTGGGATCCAAGATCACGGCAGACAGTGACTGCAGCCATGAAATTAAAAGATGCCTTGACTGTGACTAACTCCAGGAGTTGCTAACTCTGGGTTGGGCAACTCCTGGAGATTTGGAGGTGGAGCCTGGGAAGGGCAAGGTTTGGGAAGAGAAGGGACCTCAGCAGGATAGAGTCCACCCTCCAAAGCATTTTTTTTCACCAGGGGAACTGATCAGCTTCTATTCCAAGACATCTCTATACCCCTTGGAAGTTGGCAACCCTAGTATGTTTATGGTTGTCCTCAGAGGTCATTTCGGGGGAATCGCGGTGGATCACAGTTCCCCCGGGTGAGGTACGGGGGGCAGGGCACATGACGAAGCCCCGCCCCCTGCTTCTGGCCGCCCCGCTTCCGGCCCTCATTCAGCCAGGAGGAGGCAGGAGAAGAGGGAGGGTAAGTTGCTTCCTCCCTGCCTCTCCCCACCCCTGCCTGCCTGGGGCCAGGGAGGGCCTTCGCGGGGCTTCCTCGCACCCTCATGGGGCTCGCAGTGGAGCTGCAAGGCTGCCGGCGGCGGCCGGGACCGCTGGGGACGGGGTGTGTGGCCTTATGACACACTTCCGGTGATGTCAGGGGGTGTGGCATATGCTAATGAGTTATGCTAATGAGTTCCCCTAGCTCCTTTTCTACGAAATGACCCCTGGTTGTCCTTTTTTGAAAGGCAAACCAAGAATGTTGTGACATCTATGGACTTTTGCATTATTGGGCAGTTCAGTTTAAATTTTATGTCTGTTCTGCTGCTGTATTGTTAGTTTTATTTTTATTGTTTTTTAATTGTTATATTTAAGCCACTTCAAACTAAGCAAGAAAACAGGATCTAATTTTTAAAACAAATAAATAAACAAGACCTAGAAAGTAATCTACACCAGTGCATGGGGATTCTGTTGATAAACATACAAGGGTTCCTTTGGAGACAAATCTTGGAATCATTTCCCTGAAACTTAGAAGGTTAAAAATCACTGATCTAAGATCTGGGTGACAGAACTGGGACACTTACTATACAAACTGTCATCCATTTTGAGTGAATTGGAACACTTTTCCATTTAATTATGTTGCTGCATTCACTCCTTGTCATCTACTGCTTTTTATCTTCGTAACAGTGAAATCTGTCTTCTGTCACCAGGAATACCCACTCTCATCAATATGTTCCGGCTAAAAATACTGTAGTATTCTAAAACACACATGTACTCATGGTGAACATCTTCTGAAACAGGCTTTACCCAGGATACTACAAATTTCTGTACCAGGAATGCATCCCATTGGAATCAGTGTTTAATAATCTCTACAGAAGTGACTGATTGGTTATCTCTTAATGGCAAAAAGACTCAGTTTCCATGATATCCAGTGGTGAGATTTAATTTAGGAAATGAAGGAAACCCTGTGTTTCATCTGACCTTTGCATACTTGATAGTAAGAGTAGAGATAGCTTCCTAGCTACATTAGTAGCTGAGAAAGAAAGAAGAGAAGAAAAGAAGATATTGGATTTATACCCACCCTTCACTACCTGAAGGAGTCTCAGAGTGGCTTATGATCCCTTTCCCTTCCCCTCCTCACAGCAGACACACTGTGAGGTAGGTGGGGCTGAGAGAGCTCTTTCAAGAACTGCTCTTTCCAGAAGTAGCTCTCAGAGAACTGTGACTGACCCAAGATCACCCAGCTGGCTGCATGTGGAGGAGTGGGGAATCAAACCTGGTTATTCCAGATTAGAGTCTGCGCTCCTAACCACTACACCAAACTGTGAATGTGGAACTTTCGAGCGGATATACTCAACAATAAAAAGTGAATTATATAAAAAAGAATAGCGATCTGGAGATAGACAAGGAATAACACTTCAGAAGGAGTATATTGCCCTAAGAATAGCGATCTGGAGATAGACAGGGAATAACATTTTATGGAAATTTTGTGGAACTAATTAGCTAAGTGGCAAGTGAGAAAGTGAGAAAATAAGCCTTTTTGCTAGGTCTATTTAGGGAGCTTTAAAGAAAGAAGAGGAACTGTACAAATTTGAAACCTTACACCTGTGCACTGTATTGAAATGGTTGCTCTGTTATACTTCTGAATAAACTCTAAGAGAAAACAACTGTTTTATTTAGAGTAAAGGATATGGTTTTACCTCAGTGCCATCCCCATGCACTGACTATACCAAATATAATTAACCCATCCTGTTATTTGCATCCAACTATTCTAAGGAAAGAGCCTTTAGTGGCAGAAAAAATAAGTAGGAAGCACTAAGGAAGGCAAAGGAGGCAGGATAACATGTCACCACAGAACACTGCCGAGAGGTGCCTTTACAGGTATTATGTATAAAGGATTCACAGAAAAGAGCAAAATGTTACCCAACATAAGATGCTGGATGTTATAGAGCTTTGTTCACTGGGGCTTGTTTGTTTAAAAATTCTCACTTCCCTCTATTGCTACTATGAGAAATTACCTGTCTTTTTAAAAACCTGCTAATAGAATACAAAAGAAATAACAGTAAAGAAAGTGCTTTTCAAGCTGCTGAGCAAAGGTTGTTGGAAAGTGAAAACACTGTAAACAGAAAAAAGCAGCAAGGTCATCAGCAGGGTCTGATGGTGGGCAAATTCTGCATGGACAAATTTCCTTTCACAGGGCCATCTGCTTGCTTCTGTATCTATTTAGTTTGTTATTAGTTGATTTGTCATTGATTGGAACCTGAAGTGACTTCATCACCATGGTGTGAGGGAGGGAGGATAGGCTGAAAGAGTAAGATGGCCCCAGCAGGCTTCCATGGCAAAATGGGGATTCAACCCCAGCTGTCCCAGGTTCTAGTCCAACACTCCGACTATGCCAAAGCTTGCTGAGCCAATCTCCTCTCCTTAGGGTTTCTTCCTTTACCCACTGCCCAAGAATTTGAAACCAGAAAAGAAGGCACCAGAATAGCTGTCAGTTCAGATGTTTTCTGACCATTCACAAATTTCAGAAAGGATTATGCTCTGAATGGAGCAGTTATGTGTATAGACAGTGTGAGTGGCTTGAGTCAGATGTTGCTTAATACATTTTCAGGTTCTCATCCCTAGAGTTGATGTAGACATTCTAATCCATAGTGTTCTAATGTGATGCATATGTACACACAAAGAAGGGAAAGGTACAGTGACCCCTCTGAATAGGCTCTGCAGAGCAGACTCTGCACCTATGTTAAGATGGATCCCGTCCTAAGAAGTTTAAATGCATGGTCTTTTTCTTATGAAAAGCTGGGATAAATCTCCTTGTTGCCAAATGCAATACCCGGAAACATCATAAAGCAACACTAATTAAAACTTTATGGTTGCTATAGTGATTTTATACTTTACTTCTCTCGGTCTCTCTCTGCATAATTAGTACAACTTAAAAATAATGGAAGAAGCTTTATGGTTATGCTAATATCTTTTTACCTTTTAACAACTGTTTGTGAACATTTGCATTTAATGAGAATAATCTCATTTCTTCCCCACATTCTCTGGTAGCTGTCCAGGTTTCTGCATATACCAAGCAGTGCCAACTGGGACAATACCTATTCTTGTGCAGCATTTTTCAATCACTTCCTCCTTACCGTATTTTAATACCTCACAAATGCTGCCCATGGCTCTCCAGAGGTAATACAAAATTCTTGGAAGTAAGTTCATTTTAAAGAGAATCGCACTTGAACACTACAGCATGGAGCTTGTATGTCTTGTTTTGGCCTTTTCTCAGTTCTGTAGCAGTGATAAGGACATATCTTGTTAAACTGGCATAGGAGAGAGAGCAAAACTGGCAGTAATACCAGCCAATTCTTATTCAGAAGAGTACAGCTCCAGTCTGTTTCCCATTAAAAGACAATAACAGGGTTAGTGTTTTGGGGAATATGGAGAGTGTGATGTATATGCCGATTCTATGGAGATTGCCTGTTTAAAATGCTGAGGAGAGAGAAAATATAAGCAAAGTAAAAGAGAGGCAAAGAATATAAAACCACATGAGTCAATGAACCAGAGTTCTTGCAGTTCAATCCCATGTATGGTTTTGCTGGCTCTGCATTCTATCTGCTATAAGGAGAAAATGACCATTCAGTGCATTTTGTTAGATGTCCCATTTTGGTAGTATTTATTTAGTATTCATGAGCTTCATGAGTACCAAACTACACTTTTTAAATTGGGTCTAAGTACTATAACTGTTCTGAGCTAGTCCCCTTTTGTGGGCAAGAGATGAACTGATTCCTATTTTCAAATGTTTATTTATTTATTTATTCATTCATTCATTCATTCATTCATTCAATTTATACCCTGCCCTCCTTGCCAAAGCAGGCTCAGGGCAGCTATGTTTCTAGCATGTCTTTTTATTACATTTATTGTGTTTATGCAATAAGGACTTAATTTTTTGCAATGGTTGGGGGAAAAGATATATGGGCAAGTTCCATGTGTATGCTTATTATTCTAATACTTAATCAAGAATGTCCACTGTGTAATGAGTTTGTTTCAACTCAAACACTAAACAAATAATTGTTGTTTCTAATACATTTGGAACTAACAGCTTTTGTGTGTGTTACATTTTTTAAAAATATATACATTGATGTCTGATTGATATCCCAATGATAAATCAACTTCTCAAGACGTATCTCCAAAGATTGTGGATGCTTTGATGAACTCATGGTGATACATAGTAGCATGTAATAAACTCTTAATATACTTTAGTTTCATGATGTGGAGACATAGGTTACGTGACTATATTCATAATCTTGAGACCAATAGAGCAACATCGTAGTCCTAATAGTAATTGCCATCGGTGGTATTTTAAATTTTGCTCTTTTAATATCACTGACTGATAATATGACTGATAAGGCACAGCTACAGAATATCAGAACAGATCTGTTGGCTAATAGACAATTTTCTTTCACTTTGCTGAGTAATCTTTTTTTTTATCCCCTTATTGTATAGGACAGTTACAAACAAGATTGGTTTCTTGTCCTGCATGTGGTACAAAGTTTGTGAGAGTTCTTTAATGTTAATATCATTCCCTAATTCTGTCAACATTGTCATTGTTGTTACAGTGTTTTTATGCAGTTAATAAAACTTTTTGTGTGCTGGAAAAACATGACATGACATGGTCTGCTTAAAATCAGTATCTAAAGAACAAGTTGGAGTCCTTCCTAGTTCCTCAGGCATAGAAGCTGCTGTCTCAGTTAACCCTCTCTACAGGTGCTAATTGAGGAAATGTCCTGCAGAGTCAATGCTGAAATTTACTGAGGAGCTGGACAGGTAAAAATTATTTGGGAGGATGTCCTGTTTCCCTGAATGTGATTCTGAAAGAATACACTGAAATCAAGCCAGAATCAGGAATCCCAAGATGTTAAAGCTTTCACTGTCTGATAGTGAGTGGAAGGGGCCTGTGGCATTTCTAGGGATAAATGCAGAGTACAATATACAGTTTAGTTTTGTAGATTTAACTGGAGGCATTCATATGGGTCTCCATTTTGAAGTCAGGAAATCTCACTCAAATACTGAATAACTTTTATAGGATAGCTTTCAGGGCCGCCCCCAGGTTTTTTTGCACACTAGGTGCCCCCCATTCTGGCACCCCCATGCACCCCCCAATTTTCTGCCGCCCCCCCTCTGCAAATGCCAGCTGTCTGGTTTCAGGGGCACAACAAAGGTGGGGAGTGGGGGGGTGCTCCTGCTGCAGTCCCTCCTGGCTAGAACCACGGGATGGGGCCGCTTCCACGATGGCTCCGGAGCAGGAGCGCGGCCAGAGCAAGCTCCACCCACCCAGGGTGACTGCCAGAAGGGGAAAGGCAGCCGTGCATGACATGTAGACCAACAGGCCACTGGGCCCCTTTCTTCCACCCCGTGGGGACATCCTCACATGTGCGCCTCCCCTCCCTGCATCCCTGGAGGCCTGAAACGGTATCCCCGCCAGTGGCAAAGGCTGCCTCCCTCGCCGGAAGACCCGCCACTGCCTGACATTCGCACCTAGCTCTTGCTCAACTGGATTCTGCGGGAGGGGAAGGTGGGGCGGTAGGCAGGCCAGAGTGGCATCCTCATCAGGCCGGCACCCATGGGCAGCTGCCTAAATTTTGTCAATGACAGGCCGGCCCTGATAGCTTTGAATGATATATTTAGCTGTAAAGCACTAACCAGCCTATCCATAGCCACTGTGTTTAGGAATATGCTTTCTAGTAACCTTCACACATCTATATTAATCTCCTCGTAATTACTTTGGTATGTTACAAATCCCTGGTCATTTATAAAGCTCATTGGGTAACCTTGGGCAAGTCTCTCTCTCTTGGCCTAATCTACATCCCAGAGTTGTTGCAAGGATTGGTTTGTGAGATTATCCAGGAATTCATGGTGTAGTTGTTTTTAGGGATGGGCATGAACCGGCTCATGAACTAAAGTTCATGATGAATTTTGGGTGGTTCATGGTTTGTGATATGAATTTTGTGGCAGGTCAACTGGCATGAACTTTCCATGAACTTCCAGGCTGTTCATGGAGGTTTGTGCCAGTTCATGAATGGATATATTTCCAGACAGACTGTCTCTGCTCAATCTAAATGTTTACTAAACTTCAAAGGAAAAACTTGGAGGGCATGTAGTGGAGCATCCAGGGGAGGTCGTCTGTGATTTTGATGTCTCCAGCTTGCACAGCCTCTGTCCAATACACTCGTAAACCTCCTGAACCCGCGCGAGTCAAAATGATGTATGAGCTACTGTAAGGATTGGCTACATTAGGGGTGTGTCGCCTAATATGCCAAGGAGTTCCTGCTACAAAAAGAGCCCTGGTTCGTGGTTCATGAACTGGGCATGCCATGAACCACATTTTCCTGGTTTGTACCTATCCCTAGTTTTTTCAGCAGCATAAGTACAATTGAGCTACAGTGAAGGCTAGGTGATTACTAAAAATGGTATTACTCAAAACTTATCCCACTGATATTCCACCAAGTCATGCCAAAAGCACAAATCAGATTGGTACAGGTCCTTTAAAATTATCGTTTTATTTATATTGTAAGATACCTTGAGCTCTGCAAGGTAGAAAGGCAACTAATAAATGTTCTAAATAAATAAATAAAATTGACTTCTACCCCCTTAATTAAGAAATTTTGCTGAAATTTTGCTTCCTCCCAGTACAATAATACTTTCTAAAGGGGAAAGGAGGACTGCACACCTCCTCAGCCAATGGGGTAGGTGGCAAGTGCATCATCACTGTGCTCTTAGGGCCTAGAAAGGCTTAACTTGAAAGGGCATGTGTCAGTCTGTGATACCGTGGAGAATCTTGATATGGCCACCATTTCCAGCTGACCCAGGGATGAAAAGAAAAACAGCAAAGTATTTATGGAAGCCGGTAATACAGACCAAAGTTTCTCCATGTGATCGATTTAAACATGCTTACTGCATCTGCAGGGGTTTATTTTATGTATATGGTGGCCAGCACACTACCACCTTGAATGACTTCTGGCAATACAGGATAGCAAGGAATGATTGGAAAAGGCTGGACAGTTCTGAACATGTTCAGCCCAGCCTCACTGGGGCAAGGCTAGTCTTCACTGTGGTGAGGGACCTGTGCCGGGGCTGGCCTCAGTGCAATGAGGGACCTGCACCTGGCCTCTCCTCTGTGAGGAACTTACATCCGGCCTGGCCTGGTCTCAGTGTGTCAGGGGACCCACAAGGGCCATTGGCTTGACCAGGCACTTCATCTTTGTGGCTGGCTGGGCATCCTCCCTCCTTTGGAGTGGGATGAGAGTGCATTGGGGGTGTGACTCTTTTCCAGGGTCCTCACCCTCCCCAATCTGCCCCTGCTCACTACCATTGTTTTTGTGCCCTACTAAAGATATGCTTACCCTTATCGCTTTACACTCTTGCTTCCAAAGATATACATAGGTGCAACAGTGCACCTGCTAATGTCAACTAAATCGCATCCCTACCAGGGTAGAGGCAGTTTCTTCCCTCCATACTGAGTGTCTGTCACAATTCTGTTCTTCACTGTTGACATGGAACTATAATGTTCAAAATGTCTTTAGAGTGGTTAACTGGCGAACCACCTCTGCTCCACCCCCGCTGCTGCTGGCCACTTATTCCTATGCCTGATTGTAGAATACCGCATTTGCTGTCCCAAATTGAGTTGTAATGTTAGTACAACACAAACAGCTAAGATGTTCATTACTAACACTCTAGTCATCTTTACTAACAATGCTTGTGTGCACATCCAGGACTAGGGAACGAACTACATTTAACATCATTCACCATAGATTCCCATCTCTGTATTTGCTGAATGGGGAAGGGAATATTTCCATAGGTGAAATAGAAGTGAGAAAAGTTTTTAACCCTTTCTCTTTTTGCCATTTCTCAATTGCAGCCTTGACTATTACCAAAACACCTCTTGGGTTACAATACCAGAAATTGATTTAGGTATAGGAAACGTCCTCAGATAAGGTTTTGAATCAATAACAACAAAGACATACACAGTAGGCAAGGAGAAAATTCAACATTCCTCCTCTTGCTTGCCACTTCTCCTTTGAAATGCTGCTGCTGTTACTGCTGCCACTACCTCCCCCCCCGTGATCTATACGCATGTTGCCCAAGTGTGTTCCCTATCTGCAGATATCTAAATCCATGGATTGGGGCCAGACTTGCACTAAACAAATGTTTCTGCAAACTAGGTTTGCAGAAATATCTGACATCCTTTAAAAATACATCAGCGAGAGTAAAATCCCCCCCCCAATTCCCACCACAATTACCTTTGAGGGCCCTGGCTGCTGCTGCTGCTGCTGCTGCTTCAGTGGCAAAGCCCAGGAGCCGCCACCAGGCCCACCCCACCCGAAGCTACACCAGGCAAGCCACAGAGAGCAGAAATGTGGGTAGGGCTTCCCGGAACAGCTCTGGGAAAGCTGCCAAGAGTGGTGACATGAAGAGGGAAACCTCAGTGGGCAGCTTTGCGTGAGCCACCGAGAGTGGCAGTGGGGAGTGGGAAACCTCAGCAGGCCCTCCCGGAGTTGCTCCGGGCAAGCCACCTAGTGTGGCAATGTGGGGAGGGAAGCCTTGGCAGGCCCACTTGAAGCCGATCTGGGCACCTGCTGAGAGCAGCAATGGGGAGCAGGAAGCCTTGGTGGGTCTGCCTGGTGATGCTCCGGGCAAGTTGCTGAGAGCGACGACATGGGGGAGAAGCTTACCTCAGGTGGCATGGCAGCCCAGGAGCCACACTGGGCCTGGCAGCGGTGGCAGAGGTGCCAGCGGTGGCCCGTGTTCCCTCTAAGCTGAGTTAGTGTGAGCTAGCTCACAGATTTTTAGCCTCCAGCTCACACATTTTTGTCTTAACTCAGGAAGGATGGCTCCAGAGCAGACTAATTTATGCATCGCCCGCTCACAACTTTCATGCCAGTAGCTCACAAAGTAGAATTTTTGCTCACAAGACTCCACAGCTTAGAGGGAACATTGGTGGTGGCAGAGTCCAGGAAACACATTGCACCTGGCAGCAGTGATGCAGCCCGTGATCCACAGCAAAACCTGTAAGAAGGAGTGTGTGAGGGGGGAATGTGATTCCCCCTCCTGTGACTTTCACAGCCACCCGAGTCAGGAAAAAAGTCTTCGCCACCCCATCCCCTCCAAGCCAGCAGTCTGCTGTCTGCCTGCTGGAAGGTAGGTGGGAAGACCAGCAAGGGTTGGGGTGAGTGGAGTGTCAATGGTGGGAGGGTAGTGAGGGAGAGCTGCAAAAGTGGGGTGGGGGTGAGTGGAGTGTCAAGGATGGGGGTAGGTGGGGAGAGGAGCATGGGTGGGGGTGAGTGAAGTGCCCATATTGGGGGGGGGTAGATAGGGAGAGCTGCAAAAGTGGAGGTGAGTGAGGTGCCAAGGTTAGGGGTAGATTGACAGAAAAGGGCTGGGGGCAAAAGAGATGGGGGTAGGTTGACAGAAGGGGGAAAAGAGGGGGAAGATTGCTAGAGAAGGAGGAAGATGGAAAGAAACAAAGGGGGGGGAGGGATGCACCCTCTCCATAAATTTCTTGCAGGTCCTGACTTGTCCAAAGAGCTCATAGCCATACACACATCCAAATAGAGAATCTGGACCAGCTCTGTGGCAAGGCAGGATTTAAATCAAAATAATAAAATAATAAAAAATAAAAAAATAATTCATTCTATATGGATTAATCTTTTAAAACAGTCTCGGGTATCTCCCAGATCAATCTGCTAAAAGTTCTCTTGCAACCTTTAATTTCTAATATTACAAATGAATTGATTCTGAGTTCTCTTCTTTGAACTAAGACCAACAAGCCAGGCAGGAAACCTTCAGAGTTTGTTTGTTTTTTATTGAAAGAAGAAAAAGTTCCCTTTTAAGACAAGATGTTAGAAAATACAAACAAGTGAAAATTAGCCCTAAAGCTACTACAAAAGCAAGTGCAAAATTAGTCAAAGCTCCTAATATTTCTCAATCATATTACAGTAAGTGAAATTTAAAGCAAACCAGCTTTTAGCAATTTTTCTAGAAATCTCTTTCTCTCTCTCTCTCTCTCTCTCTCTCTCTCTCTCTCTCTCTCTCGCACACACACATACGCGCACACACACATACTCACACATAATCTCTTCTGAGAGTTCCATCCAGAGAAATTTGATTTGCTTCTTGCATCAATACATTTTAATAGAAAAATGGCAGTCATCTCTTAAGCTAAATCTATTCTAACTTAAACATGTTATTAACATCTAGATACATGATTGGTCCTTAACTAATAATGAGATAATCAAACAAGACCATCTAAAATTACATCTGATATGTGCTCATTGTCTTTTACAAATCAAGATAAAAAAGCTAAACATAATTTGAGGAGAGCAATCTTCTGCTGCGCCACCAACACACCCTGGCCCTGTGTGCATGGGCATGGCCTTGGGGGTGATGAGGGCATGAGCTGCTGCAGTGGCCACTACAGGTAAAAGTCCCTGTGCATCCTTATGCCACCCTGATGTACCCAGCACACTGGGGAGCTAGGAATGGGCAGTGGAGCACAGCTGGCCGGAGAGCAGTGCCTTCCATCAGTCCTCCCAGGACTTTGAGTTCTTTTATGTACTATTTTGGTTTCCCCTGAAATGGGGAAGGGACAGCAGTTACATCAGAGCTAGGAATTCCCACATTCTGTAACTGAAGGACATGGATTTAGTCCTGCTGAGAAAAGGCATCAGCTGAGCCAGAATTCTTTCTGAGTGTCCAGCTGCACTGGGACATAGAAGGATCTGCTCATCCATACTGATGGCTGATCCCTCCACGGTGCAGTCCCATGGAACCACCTCACAAAATGTGGGTTCTCCTAGCTCTGAGGGCCCCAGGACCCAGGATGGATAACAGGTGGCTGAGACTGGGCACAACACCCACAGCAACCACGGTTTTTGTTACGGTCGCCATTTTTGGCAATGGTGCCAGCTGGAAGCCTTAAGCACACAATGGCCACAACACTAATCCTTTTTGCAAGGGCCCCCCTACAACGCCCATTAACTTCAGCTTTCTCTTGCTCTGACCCCTTTTTAGCATACCCAAACTGGCCAAAGGTTGCTGAGAATCAAGAGGACCTCCCAAAACTGCCGGCTTTGCTTGAAAGGGCAAAATAAAGCCATCCAAGACAAACTCCGGTGGCAGTGCTACGAAACTGGTTTGTGGTTGCCTCCATTTGAAGAAAATGTCTGGAGAACTCAATTCTGACCTGATGCCTCCCTCTGCTGTCCAGGCCTCCCCGGCCCCCAAACCAGGCACTTTTGTACAAAAATTTCAGTGCAGCCTGCCTACTCTGCACAGACTGTGTGTGCTGTTACCAGGGGGAACAGGGGGCTGTGCCATTGGCAGAATCCTCCTATATACCGCCCTATCTGTAAGCCGCCCTGAGCCCTTTGTGGGGAGGGTGGGGTATAAATTTAATAGTAATAGTAATAGTAATAATAATAATAATAATAATTATTATTATTATTATTATTACTATTATTTCTACTATTATTACTATTATTACTATTATTATATTAAAAAATCCATGAGGCTACATGTGCCAGCATTCTTAGCAGGATGAGAACCATTCCTCTGGATGGGTGGCTCCCAAATTGCACAGGGGTACAAGACAACAGCAGGCTGCATAGCTATGGGTATCTTAGAGTTCCATTCACAATATATAATTATAAACCTACAAGTGCAATAAGAAGCACAATTTGCAATGTATATTGCATCATAAGTTTCAAAACCTGCAATACCAAACCTCAAACAGATAAGGATCCGCGGTCAAAAATTCCAAAGGCTTCAATCAGTCCATGAACTGTACACCATATGCAATAAAGTGCTTCGTGAATAATAGCTGTCTTGTTCTTTCAATAGATGTATCTTTGAATGTTTCTTAAAGATTTAATGTGCATAAATATCTTCAAATGCTCCCTTAGAAATTTAAAGTGCTGTATGCTCCATGTTTGATGTATCCATAAACATCCAGATTATAGAAAAGCAATAATCCACCTAATGGAATTTGCCAGGACATATATTTTCCATTTCACAAAGGCTTCCTCATAGATGGGAAATTACATTACGCTATAAAATAAAATACATATTTAGAATAGTATATGTTATATTAAAAGGAGACATAATACAATGAAAATAAAGCATTCTTGTCACACAAAAGGTTATTTTAAAATTTGTCCATACAAACAATTCACCTAATTAACAAGAAAAGATTTAACATATTAAATAAACGGCAGGTCTCTATGCATCCTAAATTACAGTAAGCAGCAAAATAAATGAACACAGGGAGAAGCATCTGCTACAAGGCTCCAAAATCATCTGGGGGAGGGGCACTTGGTGGGCACGCAGGGCTGCCATGCAGTGCACCTGGCAGCCCATGAGATACCTAGATGTTGCAATCATGTTCCTCCCACATTGGCTGACACCATTCTAAACTCTCTCACCCATGTGGTGCTTGTGTCCAGACCATCAGTAAACTAAGGGTCCACCTTGGCAGCTGCTTCAGGAGATTGTATTCCTGCAAGGAGCTGAATTCAGGAATTCTGTGCTATTGCACTGCACTCCTGATTATGGGGCTTGGCCCCCACCTTCCCACTGCACACTGTCTGAGGGGCCCCCTGCCAACTGCTGAGGCAGTCGGCCCAATATACAGATGGTAGCTTCATGCCCCTCCCTCAGCAGCTGTCCTAGGCTGGTCCCCATGCACCAAACCTCCTTGTGCCCAGCCACTGGGGGCTTGAGGGGCTCCTGTGGGCCCCCTATCTGCTGGGGTTGGAAGCCAGAGCTCCCAATTACAGGGTGGCTTACTGCCACTGCTGGAAATGGGTTGGGGATGGATGCCTTGCTTACCTGTCAGTGCATGGCAGCCCCTTTGGTTCCTGGTAGAGAAGATGGAGTACCTTTTGGGGGTGAAAGCTAGGAGAGATCAGCCACAAAATGTGGACTTTGTTCCCCCTGTTCAATGTTCCCACCAAGTGCTCTCTCTGTGCTTTTTCTACCACCAAGGTGCATTAGTGCTTTCTTTAAGTCCACACAGCAGGGAGTTGTCAGACAGTATTCTGTGGTGCATGCCCTGCATTGTGAGTTGTGTGGTGTCCTGCTGGAAGCATTTATAGGGAGGAAAGAGGCAAGACCAAAGCAGAGGAAGGCATCACACCCTTAGTCAGTATCCTGAGCTGCTTGGGATATTGTGAGCATACCAAAGGAGTGGGGGAAAATTAATTATCATATAAAGTGATTGCCTGTGGGCTACATGGCCATTTGTGATGGTGCAACTTTGTGCCTCTTTCGGGAGGCATTCTATTGCTGAAAGCACATAGGGAGCTGCCTAAATGTGGCCACACACCCCTGGAACACCCACATGGGCACTGGTGCTGGCTGGCTGAGCTGGTGCAACAGAGAGGCGCAGCAGTGCTAGTGTTGTGCACTGGCATAACTGGCCTTTACACCGGCATAACTCATAGTTATTCTGGCATAAGGGCCAGTCATCTTCCTGAGCTGATTCCCCCTCCCATGGATTGCACTTTTAATCTCTATTAAAAGACAATAAATAGAGTATTTCTGTAACTGTTTTAATTAGCTGTCCAAGATAAAGGAAAAACCTTATGCTATCAGAGTTCATCCGCAGCTGAATCTAGTATGAGGGTGCACTACAGGAAATCATGCATAATCAGCAACTAAGATACTAGTACAATTTCACCCTCATAGTAAAGCTTTGAGGCAGATTAGATTTCAAGTGTGAGTGGCCCAAGATTACCCCATGAGCTTCATGTCTTTCTCTGGTCTCAGTTCAGCGCTCTAACCACTGCACCATACTGACAGTAAGAATGCCTCCTTTCAAAAACTGTTTCCCTTCTAGCTAAACATTATTCAGCAAATTTGGAGCTAGGAGCCCTCATTTGCTGAGGTAACAGTCCTTCCCTTATGTTCTCTTTAGAAAGTGGTTCTTGTCCTTCAAAAATTAGAAATATTAGTAAGCAATTTGCAATATTTGTATATTATTGAATTTAAAGAGTCTCCTGCCTGCCAAAGTGCCCAGCTCTAATGAACTGCAGTCAGCAACATCAGCCCCTAATGGTGGTAGTAACACTGAAATAATTCCTGAACTATAAAGCCACTGAAAATGGGATTGCTTTAACGGTATGGTTTAGGAACACTTTACAGCTTTCACCATAATAATTGTCAGATCGGAACTACAAGATGTGGCTCATCTGGCTGAACCCATGTTTAGCTAGCATATTTTTAGATGTCATTAAAGTCATCTGGTTATGTATTGGATTCAGTTGTAGCAGATGGTTAAAACTCTAAGCTTTATTCAAGCCTTTTTAAGTGTTATGCAACATATAAAATTCATATGATGTTTTAAGATATCAATCTGTGCATTTTTGCTTCAGAGGAGGCTTCCAACAGTGATAGAAAACAACAGCATAACCAGGAAAAAGCAGCAATAAACCATTCTGAAAAGCAACAACAAAACCTACAGGAGTTAAACAAAAAAATCAGCAAAACCAGCAGTAAGAAATCAACATTTAACAAAGAAAGAATATATAAAAAGCAATCCAGAAATGTACCATAGTTTTTTTTTTGCGCTACAAATGTTTATTATTTCTGTTTGTTTGTTTTTAACATATCAAGAAATATAATAACTGCAAAACAGTATGCATAACCAGTTAGTCATCAATACAAATTTTTACAACATACATCAACAGTCATAACAAACTAAGTTAGTACTAAATCTGATCACCTATACATAGATGCTATGTGAGCTATGATTCCATAGTTGACGCTAATGAGGGCGTGAAAACCAACAGTCAAAGCAATCAAGGAATATCAGCACTAAAACAAGATCAGAAATTGGATAGAAATTGGATTGTAGGACTAGATCAGGAATGCAGAGAACTTTGCAAAATTGCAACTATCATAAGTTACCTCATTTGAAATGTTTGTGGTTTTTGTTGCTGTTGTGTCAAACTTCTTTTATGCAATATATTTTTGCATCTGGACCATGGCTGTTAGGTTTAGCATGGCTAAAGCATTTAGCATGGCTAATCATGTATGCTTCATCACTGTGTCTCAGATCATCATAGGATATCTCTTTTAAAAAGAATTAATTAGGTTGCATGCAGTGTTCCCTCTAAGCTGAGTTAGTGTGAGCTAGCTCACAGTTTTTTAGCCTCCAGCTCACAAATTTTTGTCTTAGCTCAGGAAGAATGGCTCCAGAGCAAACTGATGCTCTGATATCTTTAATGTCAGTAGCTCACAAAATAGAATTTTTGCTCACACCTTATAGGGAGCATTGGTTGCATGTGCATTGGGGCCTGTGTGGTTGGCAACATTCCTCTGTCTCATCCACCTCCTTTGATCTTCATAGCTAGAATCCTTTCTTTTTTTCTGTGAAGACACATACATCTCTGGCTAAGAAAGCCTCAGTCAATTTCAGTTCAATGTTTTAGGCTGACAGAGAACCTTCTCCAAAGTAATATACTAAAAGTAGGTGGAATAGTGTATTTAATTGAAGATGAAATTGACCAAGGCATACAGATGTATGTCTTCAAAAAATATCTTCCCCCCAAAAAATAAAAAAATTGAGGACTCAAATAGTTTTGTAAGCTGACCCTCCCCCCAGAAAATGGTTTGTGAGCTGTTTATTCCCTCCTGTGATGAAAATGGTTTTAAGGAGGGATCAACATTAATTCCCAATCCAGACAGGTTGCCTGTCTTTCCTGTCAACTCATAGTATGTCAAGCAGGTTAGAACAACCTCACATGTGTATACTGCTTATTTACTTATTTATTTTAAACATTTATATGCTACCTTTCTTCCCTATAGAGTTCAAGGCAGCTTACATCATAGGTAAAGCACATAGGATAAAATGTATTAAAAACACAAAACCCAACATTTAAAATCACAACTCAAGACTGCTTGTATACTGGATTAAAGGACTATTATACCCCTTATGGATACTTCCCTGTTTGATGGAAAAACCAGCCGTGGAGATCTGTTTGGGATCTGAGAGTGACTGAGAGTGACGAACTTGATGGGGATAAGAGACAATTTTCTGCTGAAAATACCATTACCCTTTAAGAACCATATCTACAAATTTTGAAATATATTTGAATCTGCTGGATTGAAGAGTTGCATATATTGGAGTGTTGGAATAAAGAACAAAGAAATGGAGGCGGTGAATGGGAATGAAGAGATGGATGGAGATACTAAAGTTTGTGAGCTCATGTGGGAACAGTTTCAAAAAATTCTGGTAGAACAAGTGAAGCATGCATTCAAATTGGCCTGTGGGGATATTCTGAGAAACCCCAAGAATGAAGTGTTGGAGCTGAAGGAAGATAAAGAAATAATAAAAGGATTGCAAAGGCAAGGTGAGGCGCAGGAACTAGAGCAGGAGAAAGAATTGCAGGTTATTCAGCCTTCACCTATAAAAGAAGAGACTCAGGAGGCAGATATCTCTAAAAGCGTTTTGGAGGAACAAAGAAAATTAAAACCAGGAGCAATAAAAAAAATGTCTGCCAAATTCACCTCGGAGAAAAAGGAAGAAGCCAATCAGAGGGAAAAAATCAAAGAAAGGAGTAAAGAAGTCTAATGGTGTCAAGCAATTAACTATCAGGGAATATGGAGGAGACAATTTGGAAATGAAAATGCAGAAATATAAGGACCGACGACACATGGAAGAGAATGGAAAAATTCAAGATAGAAAGGAACTGGAATATAGTATCATGGCAAGGATTGTTTTTGTAAATTAACAAGGTGTTCATTTTCCCCCCTTTCTCTATACTGTTATTGGAAATTCTAAAAGATGGCTGTATTGAATTAATTAGTGGTGGTGTGATAGGAGAGCTGTTATAAAAGTACTTGTAATTTTGTTTGGATAATTTTACCATAAATTAATTGGAAAGGAAATTTATTGTAGTATTCTCTTTCTTTGTACTGTTGCTAGGAAGTCTAAAAGATGGTTGTAATGAATTAATTAGTGGTGGTGTGATAGGAGAGTTGTTATAAGAATAAAATCTTGTATATGAAATTTTGTGTTGATAATTTAGCCATAAATTAACTGGAAATGAAAGTTATTGTAGGCAATAGCAGTAATAATTGTAGTAATATGACTAAATAGATTATTATGTTTGTTATATTGTAATATAATTTATTTTTGTGAGGCTATTTATGGCAGGGATGATAGGTAGTAATTTTCACTGTTGATGGGAAAATTAAAAGATGGTTGTAGTGTTTGAAATAGTAGTGGAAAGTAGTTATAGGTAGGTGTATGTAAGAATATAATTCTGTACGTGTAGTTTTATTTTTGTCACATTATTACAAATTAAGTGAAAATGAAATTTATGGGTGGCATTAATAGTTTTAGTAGTAATATGATGCTGAGATGGTCTAAGAGTAATGGGTATGTTGTTTTATTTTATTAATTGTTTTTGGCGATGGTATCTATATTTGGGAGCTCTTAAAGAGTCCCATGATTAGAGGCTGAAAATAGGATGTGAGTACTCCAGGTGTGATTGTGTCCTAAAAATTAGAAAGAATTAAGTGGTTAAATATAGTGGTTAAATATAGCAGATGAATTTATACAAAGTTATTTTGATATATAGATAAGAAAAAAGGAATAATGGTAGGAAAGCAGAGAAGGCAGTTGATATTTATGTTGACCAGAGTAAATGCTGAGGATAATGAGTGATGCAATGTGAAACTATAGCTGGTCAGTATAAGAACAGAAAGAATTAAAAAACTTGAGTATGTACAACCAAGCTGTTTGGTCAGTGTGATGTACTGAGAAAGGCTTGTAATGGTTTATGTGTATGTGTGTCTATTAAGCATAAAAATCCAATAAATATATATTAAAAAAAGACTGCTTGTAAACTTAACCAAATGTAGTCCTAAATAAAACCATCGTCAACTCCCTCCTAAAGATCAAAAGCAAGGGGGCCAGGTGCACCTCCCTCAGGAGGTTGTTCCATAACCATGGGGCTACCACTGAAAAAGCCCTCTCTTGTGTACCCACCAAATGGGCTTCTTTGATTGGTGGGACAGTTAGGAAGGCCTCTCCCTGTGATCTTAATTCCCAGGCATGAACATATGGGAGAAGACAAGCCTTCAGATATGTTGGTTCCAGGCCATGTAGAGCTTTATAAGCCAACGCCTTGAACTGGGCTCGGGAGTGGATTGGTAGCCAGTATAATGGTCACATGCTCCCAATACCAGGCCCTGATCAATGGTCTAGCCATAATGTTCTTCACTAGCTGCATCCTCGGAGCACTCTTCAAGAGCACTCTTCAATAGCCCCACGTAGAACACATTGCAGTAGTCCAGTCTAGATGCAACTAAGGCATGGATCACTGTTGCTAGATCTGATTGACCCACGAATGGATGCAGTTGACACAGTAGCTGAAGCTGGGCAAAAGCACTCTGAACCACCGCAGCCACCTGGTTTTCTAAGGTGACCGTTGTGTTGTGTAGCACTCCCAAGCTGCAAACTGGGCTCTTCAGGTGGAATATAATCCCATCAAAGACGGGAAAGATCTCACACCTCAGGCTTGCCTTTCTACTAACCCAGAGACCCTTTGACTTGTCAGGGTTAATTTTCAGTTTGTTCACTCTCATCCAGCTTATTAATGACTCCAAGTTCTAGTTCAGAACATCAACAGCATCCTTGGAATTAGGTGGGAAAGAAAGGTAGAGCTGGGTATCATCTGCCTATCAGTGATACCACAGCCTAGACCTCCTGATGACCTCTCCCAATAGCTTCACACAGATATTAATTAGCATAGGGCATAAGACAGAACCCTGTGGAACCCTACAGGTCAATGGCCATGAGGTACAGCAGCAATCCCCCCTGGCACTGGTATTCAGATGTTTGCTGCCTCAGTGTAAGGAGGCTAGTAGCCATTGATGGATCTGTCCACCATGAATCTGCCTACTTCCTTTTAGACCCATCTATGTCATGGTCATGACTCACCCAGACCTGGCTGCTTGCTACTGTTCAACAGCTGTCACCTCCCAATAGCCAGTGTGGTATAATGATTAGAGTTTCAGATCAGGATCTGGGAGACCCAGACTTAACACTTCTCTCTGCCATAAAAACTTTCTGGGTGACTTCATGCCACTCACACCAGCCTAACCTACTTCACTGGACTGTGGTGAGGATAAAATGGAGAAGAGGAGAATGATGTAAGATGCTTTGGGTCCCCATTGTACAAAAAGTCAAGATCTAAATATAGTGTATTGCTGAAGATGGGGATCGGACAAAAGGCAGATTGGTGGGTGGAGAAGGAAGAAGGGAACATTGTGGTTATGGGAGTTGCCAGAAGAGGAAAAGAGGAAATAGTGTGGTGGGGAGGGGGTACAGGAGAAAATGAGGTCCCCCCCCCAAGATCCCTGCAGCTTCTTCTCCATGCAACAGGGCCTGGCTCCACAAAACAGATCCTGACCAGTCAACTGACACCATTCAACTTGGCCAGAGTTTTTCCCAAGGAGAGGTTGCCAGGGGAGAGAAGAAGAGATAGCTGAAGACTGGGGAGGCAGAGAAAGGTAGGTGAGAAAGAGAAAGAAGCAGGAAAGGGGGAGAGGCTATGGGAACTTTCAGTGAAAGGAAAAAGGAACTAGTGGGGAGAGGGACATGAGAAGCACCCCACAAGTCCTTACAGGTCACTTGCTTTCAATATATCTAATAATCAACGAGATCCCATCAGTGGATCTGGGCCATGTACAGAGTGGGGGCATTTTCCTGCAAACTTGAGGGACCTGCTAGGTTTACAGAAAAAATGGCAGCTTTGGAGGGCAAGCTCTATGGCATCACACCCCCACTGAGCAGTCTCCATTTCCCAAACTCTGTCCCCAAATCTCCTGGAATTTCCTAGCCTAATGTTGGCTCCCCTGGGCACAGTACAGTGTTTACGGCCTCTTGTTGGTTTAGAGAGAGTGAGAGCTACAGCTGTGCAGTCAATGAAACCAATTGAACACAAAGTGCTGAACATTGGAAGGATATTCCCCAAGGAGTTTCTACTCTCTCACAGTTTTTATCTGTGATGCTTTTCTCATGAAGAAGGATCAGTCACGAGGGTTTTTTTTTTGTTAGTAATTGAAATGTGTCTTGTAGCTTATAAAAAGTGATTAACTATAATAGCACAAGGTGCTTCTGAAATGTGAATCAGTGATACACAGAATATATTGTAAATGAACAATCTGTTTACACTTTGTTCCTGTGGTTGTGTTGTAATTGAACACCAGCAGACGGCAAACGAAAATCATCAGCATCCTTTTTGCAGTGTTTACAGCTTCCATAAAACTGGTGAAAAATTTAAATGACTTTCTAGAACCATTAAAAAGAAAAACAGCTTTTGGACACATCCCCACTAAATGGACAATTAACTTTGGAAACCGACTACAAATAAAAGCAAAATGCGAATGTTCTAGAGGGAGAAAAACACTAAAAGATTAGAAATTAAGTTTCTGAGTAATCTGAATCATTTACATCACACACAGAAGAGTTTAAAATAAAACAGTGCAAGCTGAACATGCATTCTGAACAGGAATGAGTTAGGACATGTTGAGATTTTAAAATACATCAGTTCAAGAAGCCATGTATGGAATATCTTCTTACTTAAACCAGTTTGGTGTAGTGGTTAAGAGTGGCGAACTCTAATCTGGAGAATCGTGTTTGATTCTCCATTTCTCCCCATGCAGCTGGTGGGTGACCTTCGGTCAGTCACAAGTTCTATCAGAGCTGTTCTCTCAGAGTCATCTCACCTCCACCTACCTCACAGGGTATCTGTTGTGAGGAGAGGAAGGTGATTGTAAGCCACTCTGAGACTCCAAGTGAACAGTGGGGTATAAATCCAATCTTTCTTCTTCTTCTCCTCCTCCTCCTCTCAGACTTTCCTGCAGGCTGTCTCTCTCTGGTCTTTTCTGCATTCTCATTTTCCTTGCTTATGTTTTCCTGTTGCTTTGGGGCTTTTTTCTGTTCTGCACATGTTTTGGGCCCTCTAGTGGTCGATTCTATATCACATAGCTTTATTTCTGGCATAAAAACCTGAAGTTTTAATCTGCAGGGAGATATGCTGGACATGAAGTGATGTAATATTCAATTGATCACTAGAAGGAGGAAAACACATGCAGAACCGCCCCCCCCCAAGCAACATTGGTAAGGGAAATGAGAATATGGAAAAGCCCCCCCCCCGCTTCCCAAACAATTGGCCTTGCAATCAGTCTGAGCCTGGGTGGACAGTGGCTGTGGGACTAGTCGGGAGGGAGTGTCAAGATTTACAGTGCAATCCTATGCAGAGTTAATGGGCTTAGACTGAAGTAACTCTACATTGGACTTCACTGTTACCTTTCTTTTTCTTTAGAGAGCTCTCATATTGTACTGTAATTTAACTAGGGGATCCCTAAATCTACCCCAGATTCTTAACATGCTTGTGCTTGTTTCAGACAAATTAGCAATTGGTGCCACCAGAAGCAGCAGCAGCCCATGGTGAAAGAAGGGCTGTATAGTTTCTCTCATCAGCTTGTTTTGCTAGTTATGTCTATCTGCCTGTACATAGCTCCTTTCAGTACTGGTAGTGGTTCGATCTAGGACACCATACACAAACTCCCATCCTAATCTACTTCACAGAGTTCTTGTACGGGTAACCTGGAGGAGATGTAAGCTGCTTTGAGTACCCACTGGGGAGAAACGCAGGGCATAAATGAAATAATTAAATAATATGAAATCCTATACCACTCAAATGTATAGTGGGGTATATTTATGTGTAGGGATGGGCACAAACATTGGTTCGTGAACTATGAACCAGCTATGTTTGTCACAAAAGTTGGTTTGTGACAAGATTCCTGCCCATCCCTACCTTTGTAGGAAGGAACCTACAATTTAGGAAAAGGAGTAAGGTAGGGATAAATGACCTCCAGGTAATCCCAGTTCACGATCACTTTTTTTTAAGTCAGCCAACATCCATTATTCTACCCATGCTTCATTCCAAGAGTTCTAATAATAAGAGGGAAAATCCTCGGCGGCAGCTGCGATGCCCAGGGGCGGGGCAAAACATTCCCTTGCCTCCCTGAGCCCCGGGGTGGTGGCCTTGGACTCGTAGGGGCAAATTCCACCTCTCGCGTGTGATGTCCAAGCGGTGTTGCCATGCGGACATCACACACGAGAGGTCATTCTGGCTCCCCCAGCTCTCGATAGGAGCTCTTTAAAAAGTTATGGCCACCGTCAGCGGCACCTCACATGAGATGTTACTTTTTAAAGACTCATCTCCCCCCACCCTGAAGCCCTCAAAGGCCTAACAAATGGAGATGGAGGAAAGGAGGGTGTTTGCTGCTGCCACTGATGCCTGGGAAGGGCAGGACAGGGCAGGGATGCCGTCTCCTCCAGCCCAAAGGCGGCCTGCATGTTTCTCAGCTTTTTGCAGAGGTGTCTGGAGCCATGTGAGCCTCTCCCCCCCCCGCCAAGTTTCCAGGGCACTCCTCTTTCCACACCCAGAATATGATTTTAAAAAAAACCCTACAGGATCACTGAGGGCCAAACTGGCCTGGAGAAAAATTGCTTCCTGGCCCCAAAGTGGCGATCAGCATTTCCCTGGGCATGTAAGAAAGGCCACAAGAACTAAGCACTGATGCAACCCTGTATACAATATGCCAACATCTAGTTTTGGACTAGATGGGTCTTTAGCCTGATCCATCATTGCTTCTCTTAGGTTCTTAGCCAAGAAATAGAACCATGGAGATATTTTTAATGTGTTTCCTGCAGTTTATTTACACTACAGTTATGTCTCACTCATTCACACAATGAGGTTGTGAGGGGTTTGTGATCATTATTTTTGTTTTGCAGACACTGAGTGGGGAGTATGAGAACAACAGAGTGTCTAGTGGCGCCTATTTATGGCATCCACTTTTGCAGACATGAGAGTATGGCTGCAAACCAGAGGTGCTTGTATGTGTGCCTGAGGGATCCCATTGCCAGGGAGAGGAAGCATGGAATATAGTGCTGGGGTGATATAATTTGGACTCACAGGATTGCATCACAGCCCATGATTTATTTAAGATCTTGGAATGAGTCCTTTTGTTCAGTGTGAGGTCACCCATATCCCCAGGTTTCTTTGTTTCCCTATATCTTTGGATTACAAAATAAGATTAAAAAGGTCAGCATACAATGGGTGGGGGAGAGGGAGAGAGAGAGAGACAAACCCTGGGCCCTACTTACTTGAAAACATATAAACACACGCACCACCCCCCTCTGCAGGAAAGAGGAACCACAAAGTTTTAATATCACATTAAATCACTAAATTTTCCATCATGATTTTCTAATAATCTCAAAACATAGAATAACAAAAGACATAAATAAAGAAAACCCCTATACATACTTAAATACATTCTAATTCATTATTCCATCCAATCATGTATCACCCAATCATAACGCTGATTGTGTGAACTTAGGCAAATCACAAGAGGTAGAGCAGAACCAAGCATGACTGACTTGGAAAGAATGATTAAGCAGGTTTTCAACTTTAGCTCTTTCATATACAACAATGTCACTGTATCTGGGATCCAAAGCTCTACATGCAGTATTCTGCACAAGCATTAGAGCTTTGCAGCGAGTAGGGCAGCGGTGTGGCAAATCGCCACTGAGAAATCAGCCCCATGCATGCCACGGCCCCCACCAAACTTGTGAAAAGACCCTTTAAAGGGTCTTTTTGTGAGTGGAGCTGAGGCTGGTTCCCTGCTGAAAGATTTAAAGGGCCCTCCAGCTGATCAGGAGGCCATGTGCTCCCCACCAATTAGCTGAAGCGCTTTAAATCTCTGCAGGAGGGGAGGAAGAGGGGTGGCTCCAGGTAGCCGCTCTTGGGGGTGGGGCCAGTTGGCCAGTGGTGGATTGGTTGATGTAGTATCAAATGGGGGTTAAACAAAGATAGCTTACCATGGAAATGTGTAACTAATACATAGGAGATAAAGAGTTAATGAAAAACTAGGGAAAAATAGAGTAATAAATAATAATAAATAAATAAATTTGACTTTAAACCCTGTCATACTGGAAATAAGTGCTTATAGAATACTGTCTTAATATTGCCAATATGACCTTATAGGTTATTTAGGGCAGTATTCTACTCCAAAGGAAAATTAAAAGATAAATTAGGATATCTGTGTATCTATTTTGGTAATAGGGCTGATATCTCTGTGTTGCTGGAAAGGGAATAATGAATTGAAAAAGTGTATTTTGCTCGTAGGAATAAATACCTTACTCACAAAGAGCTAAAGGAAGAATTGGGCATCTGCTAAATTTTCACATGCAACAAAAAGGAAATAATGCATTGTCTCTGGTAAATAATATTTGGTGTCAATGACTGTGAATCTAGAGCCAGATTAGAAATAACATTTACTTATTATGACCGCAATTTGCAAGTCATTTACAGTTCTACAAACATCCAGGAGATTCATAGAGATTCTTCCTCAATTAGCTATTTGATCTGTATTTCCCAAGAGTTCAGCTAATTCATACATAGCCAATTACATAAAGCTCTTCTTCAGACTTGCACATTCAGTACAAAATATATTTTGCACAGTCTGTGGCTGCTTACCTAATTTGGGCTTGCTTGTTTTCCTTTGTGTGCTGAAAATTCAGAAGTTTGTTTTCGGCATTTTGAAGATTTGATGGCCAAACAAAGTTTTATCTCATTTCTTCTGTAGCATGGAGCCTATGCATGGTAGAAAAACAGGATTATTTTCACCCTCATCCCTGACCACTGTACTTTCCCTTCCTCCAGGCCTGTTGAATGTGCAAGGTTGGACAAAATGTGCTGGATCCAGCCAGCTTTCCCACTCTGTTCGCTGAATTCCCCCTTTTTACTGCAGCACTTGTCACACAGGGCTTTCATAAATGCAGATCCTATGATCCAAAGCTTAGATTTTCTTGATGGTCAGGAGGTGGCCCTCTCTCATTTTTCACCAGAAGAAAAGCTGGATAGGTCCATCCCATCATCTCTTTAGAACCTACATGGGTAGTTTCAGCTACAGATTTATTTATTTATTTATTTTAATTATAGGGGTTTGTTTTTTATTTGCCATTTTAGATTTCAACAAGGAATCCCCCCCATTCCCAACATCTATGTTTAAACCAGGCTTGTACACAAATCACCTTTAAGTCTTATTATACATTATATCAAAATATTGACTAAATAGATAACAGAACAAAGTTTTCCACTTCAAAATGGAACTAAAAGACAAACCTGTCTAACAGCTTTGCCAGGTACCTTAACAACTATCAGGCACTAAATTGTCACTTCTTTTAGCTCTTCAATGAAAATTTGCCGGGGAGAGGGGGCTTTGGATCTAAATATTGTGGCTCATTTTCTTCATACACACAAACATTAGTTCTGCAGGATATTTCCTGCGTATGTTAATGACTGAATCCCTCAAACTCCCTTCAAACGAAACCCAAATAAATTTTGTCACAGAAGTTTTACAGCTGGAGGCCAAATAACAGTTCACAGAAAATTTTACAATCCACATGTTTTTTAGCCAAACTGAAGGAAGTTTGAGGGATTCTGGATCTCATCTTCATGCCACCAAGCACTGGTATCCAAATGTTGGGACCAATTTACAAATATATAACCTTGTAAAGTGTAAGAAGATTTGGGATCCACTGAGATTCAAGATTTGCCAACCAGTCCACTAATTTTTAAAATTATTTTTCATATAGCAGCAAGCAAAAATAAACCTCACTATTTGATTCTCCAAGGAAATTTCAGGTTCAGAATATTATAAAATGAATGTACAAAACTGGCAAACATGATAAGGAGCATTAACATGAATATGAAAAGGACCATTAACTGTTTGAGGATTTAAATAACAGATTTGTAACCTTAGATGCCTGCATATGACTATTATGTATTTACAAAATAATGTTTGACTAACTTTGAAGAAGGGGATAGAGCAGCTAAAGAATTCTTGATACACATACAGTCTACGAAACACTAGTACAATTCAAGGTTATGTGCACTAGAATGTATAAATGCAGGCATTATTTCTTCCAAGAGATTATGGCATTTCTCAATAGAAGGATTTCAAGCTAAGTGTGGAGAGGCAAAGACATGATTATTTCTAGCATGCCTGGATTTCAGGGGGTACAAGTTTATCTAGCTAGAAATAATGGTCTCTGGTTGGCTGCATGGAATTAGCGTCATCTTACACAACTGCTCACTATATTGGGGACCCTCAATAGAACTAAGAAAATCCGTGATCATTATGCTTTAACCAAGTTCTGTTCTCTACCCCTACCTATAGGCAAAGTATTCAAGGAGCTGAAACACTGGCATCTGTCCAACGTATTGATTTATTCAGGTATTTTGTATCTCCACTGTGGACTGAAAGTGGTTTACAAAGAAATGATAGATAGATAGATAGATAGATAGATAGATAGATAGATAGAGAGAGAGAGAGAGAGAGAGAGAGAGAGAGAGAGAGAGAGATAACAAGCAAAGAAAAACAAATATACAATACAACTCCTGGACTGGGCTTGGATCTACTAGACTGGATCATTCAGGACCATGCTACAATTCAAGGGCTATGAGTTAAGAGTTACAAATCAAGGTCCAAGAGCCCTTACTTCTTGCCCTTCAACCTGTCTTTATGGCAATATCCAGGCTAAATACCTGCAATCAAGGAGAAACAGAACCTCAACCCAGATCCCATTCAGCTGGCACAAAGAAGTTTCCAGCCTCTCTCCCTTCTCACAAAGAGGCCATCATGTAATAAACACCCATAAGAAAGAGAACATAGGGCAGTATCTTCTTGTAATGGGGATTAAAAATAGTTACAAAAATGACCAATCCAGATATTATAGTCTTGCCCCAAGAAGCACAAGTAGAGTCAATGAGAAAAGATACAACCACCCTAGGGCAACCATGATGCACTATGTTTTGCTCTCTGTGCTACTGAAGAAACCACATCAGGATAGAAATGAATGCTGAAAGGAACTGTATTCACACAGAATGTGTTTAATATCTGCTGTTGCTAAACTTTTGCTAGCCATAAACTAGGGGCCTTAAATGTTGATGTATTGTCTTCCAACTGGAACCCAAACATTTGTTAAAAGTACATCTATACACATGTATCATGCATGTGCAATATCAGTGTTTTCTGTGGTAACAGTAATGGACTGGATTCTGTCATGTCTAAGTGAAGCTGTGCCAGGTGAAGGTAACATTCCTACCTCCAGGCCCCCACTGCAGCCTTCTGTGCCTCCTTCAAATCCCCCCTCCAGGGATCAGTGAACCCCCAGGACCAGTATGGGGGAAGAGTGGGGGTAATGCAGTGGGAGAGGGGGAATTGGCAAAACATCACTTCCCTTCCATAGTAGAAGCGTCTTCCACAAGCAGAAAAGGAGGTTAGGATCGAAGCCAATGTCTGGAATTGCCTGCTGATAAGGGACTGGGGAAAATAAAATCCCTGAAGACCCTACATAGGTAGAAGAAGGAGTTGTTCCCTAGTTTTATATATTTATTTTCCTCTCAAAAAAGGAAGCTAAGATGTCCTTGAAAATGTTTTGTGCTCTTTTATGTCTCATCTGTATATTTTCTAAGAGATGCATTTGCAGGGAAAAAGGAAATCAGATTCTTATTCACACTAAAGAATTGCACTTTCCCAGAGAAACTATAACAGACAAAAAATAATTTGGCATATAGATTTTGGTCTGCTGTGTGAATAAAGAACTGAAATCAGTTAAAAGAGAAATTGTCCAATTTCTCAGTAAAAAGAATAAAATTTAGTAAGTGTCACCATTGGAATGAGCCTATTTTAGAATAAGAAGGCTTGTGCAGATTTCCCACTCCAGTGATCTGTCTCTTGTATAGTATAACACGAAAGTAACTTTTTATTCCTGAACCATTTTCTTTGCTACAGTATAAATATGAAAAATCCATAGTAATCTAGCCGTCTTTTAAAAATGAAAGCTACAATCCAACAAACACTATTGCTGAGGTCCCATTTATTTCAGTCATGATAGCACAGTGTTCAGACTTATGCCACATTTAAAAAAATAAATATAGGAATTTTGCTCAAATAATCTCTCTCTCTCTCTCTCTGTGCGTGCAAAATATGCACACAGTTTATAAAAAGAATCTGTTATTTCTTTATGTGTTCTAAGCTTATTTCCATTCCTCCAACTGCACACAAGAACAAAATTAGGGATGGACATAAACCAGCTGACAAACTAAACTTTGTCATGCATTTTGGGTGGTTCTTGAAGAACCACCATGAACTTCCACAAATTTTGATGCCATTCATGGTGGTCCATGGCAGTTCACAAAAAAAAGTTCCAAGTCATTTAAACCACTGCTTTCTGCTCCCAGCAAAAAGCCATGGGGAGCAGAAAGCATGGGGGGGGCCTCTAATTCTTCCATCCCACACTACTTTCACTTTCCCTGCTTGCAGCCCCTGCAGCTTCTCCCTTTTCCCTGATTCCTTCAGTCATTGTGAGAACCATCTACACACTATGTCAGTTTGGTGTAGTGGTTAAGAGTGTGGACTCTAATCTGGGAGAACCGGGTTTGATTCCCGACTCCTCCACATGTAGCTGCTGGTGTAACCTTGGGTCAGTCACAAATTCTTTCAGAGCTGTTCTCTCACAGGCAGTTCTCAGGAGAGCTCTCTCACAGGGTGTCTGTTATGGGGAGGAGAAGGGAAAGGGATTGTAAGACACTCTGAGACTCCTTCGGATAGTGAAGGGTGGGGTATAAATCCAATCCCTTCTTCTTCTAAGCATCTAAATGTGGGTAGGACAGGTAGGGGACCTGCAAGCACTCAAATGGGGGGGGGAATCTAATTCTTCCATCCCACACTAATTCCACTTTCCCTCCTTGCAGCCCCTGCAGCTTCTCCCCTTTCTCTGATTCCTTCCTCTCTCCTCCCCCACATACATTTTTTCTCTGTTCCCCCTTTATTTATAGCTCTCTCTCTAGTCCTTGCTTTAGGGCTGCAAGGTCTCCTGGTTTAGCAGGACACCTCCTGCAGGCAGCCCTCTTCCCCTGTTGCTGCTTGGAAAGTCAGTGGGTGAGGTATGGAGAAATTGCTGTCATTGAATATGCAGTGATGTTACTTCCAGGGCAACTTGGTTAGTGATGTCACTGTGCAGGGACAATGCTTAAGCACTTGCCCCAAACTCTATGGTTAAATCTATTGTGGTATCACTTCTTGGTTGTGCTGGAAATGACATTGCTACATGGCTAGCTACATCACCACATTGCCAGAGAGTCTCCCCATACTGACAAGTATCATGTAGGTTGGCCAGCCTGAGGCTGGCAAGTCTATCTTCCTTTTTTCTATCCCCTGGCATCTTATCCCCTTTTCCAGTTTATTTCCCTCCTTTCAGCTTCCATCTTTCCCTTTTGATCCATTTTTCTTTCCTTCCATTCCAGTTCTGCTTCCTCCTGTCCTCAGCCATCCCTTTCTTTCCTGCCCACCCAACCCATCTCAGGTTTCAGAATGAAATGGCAACAGCCATTTTGGATTAACTGAGCAATCAAAGATAACATAGATGTTTGTGGTTGCAGAGGAAATTCAAAATGTCTGACAAAATCATGTGTCATGTGACAGTATTTTATTATTTTGCTAAACTTTATCCCCTCCTTCTTAAATTCAAAATTTTCCTGTAAACCTGGGGTTCCCACAGATTTGTAGAAACATCTCTATTTTCTGTAAAAATGACCCACTGTATGGATTTTTAATATGTATTCTATAGCCACGCTCAAAATTATTCTTGATTAGGGCTACCGGTAGTTCAGTCTTTCCATAGCATTACATGCCTAAGCAAGGATTTTTCATGTTGCCACCTTATAAACAGGTGAGATCAGTGACTGCCTGAATCTGAGCATTCTCTGTCATGGCCCCCAGCTGGTGTAATAGCCTGTCTGAGGAGGTCAGGAAGGCCCTTACTGTAGTGTCATTTCAGTACTATGAAAGACATAAGTTCATGGGATCATAGTTGGAAGGGACCTCCAGGGTCATCAAGTCCAACCCCCTGCACAATGCAGGAAATTCACAAATACCTCCCCCTGACACCGCCACTGACCATTGTTCCACATCCAGATGACAAAAAACCTCCAGGATCTCCAGCCAAAGTGGCATGGATAAAAATTGCTCCCTGACCCCAAAGTGGTGATCAGCATTTCCCTGGGTGTGTACGAAAGGTCCACAAGAACAAACAGTGAACAAAAAAAGTTGTACTTTTTAATATCCATTGAAAATTATTTTTATTGTATTTATTTTTGGCTTTTAATTTTTGTAATCCAACCTGATTCTTCTGTGAGAAAGGCGGACTGTAAATAAAGTAAATAAACAAATGTGTGGTGATTTGGTTATATTAACTAAGATCCCAAAGAAAATTTGGATGTGAAAAGTATTTCTTGTGAAGCAGGACTGTGATCTGGGCAATCATAGGACCATGGCTTGATCCTGTCAGAAGTTCAGCTCGGTCTCACTTGACCCCCTTTCTTGCTGCAGGCTCATCCCATGTGGCTTTTGTCTACCCAGGTCTTATGACTCCATCACAGCCTTCTGGGTAGTCAAAAGGGGCCCCTCTTTTCTCTTTCAGTAGCTAGTAGGATACAGTCATGCTATATTCTCAAATGTGTTGATTAAATGCAAGATATGACCTGAGTACAGTAATGAAAACATGCTTGTTTCAAGGGATCATGCTCCCCTGGACTGTTTTACATCTTGTTAGGAATGCCTGCAAGCTTGCAACATATATCCTTACCACACAATAAAGCAGGAACGCCAGAGAATGCTGGAACTCTGATCCCAGAGCTAGTAATCCCTTTGTGCTTTTACAGCTCTGACTGGAAACTCCTCACTATGTACAACATAATTAGTTCTGTAATGATATTCATAAAACAATATTGGATGCACAGCTCATGGGCATATTAAAAGTAGTGCTTCTATAAATAAAAGACAACATGCATAGTAGTAAAAGTGTATTAATGCTGTCCTCGGCAGCATTAGAAATTTTACAGTACTTGGCATGATATATTTTACCACTGATCATTGTTATTCCTTATGCAGCCTAAAAAATGGTGACTGATTGCCGCTATAAAACTATTATTGTTTTATGATCTGATACTATCACCAGGCAGTAGAAGCAACATTCTGAAGCCAAGGGAAGTTTCTTGTCCTGGCAAGTTTCCAGTCAAGGCAGATGTACATACTTAATTAAATATTGAAAAGGTTGATTTCCCCAGGTGGTCTTGCTATATTAGGATGTAAGTTTCCCGTGCTTCTGTTTTGAACCAATTATTCAGGAGTCAAAACATTAATTTAAAGGCTTAGATTCAGAGGGTAAAACCCTTACTAATAATTTAGGAAAGAAAAAAAAAACCAATGGAATATGTAGGTTTCCATATATACTGAAATGTACTGGGTTCAGACGCGTAGAGTGATCAGCTCATGGTTTATTGTGATTTCAGTTCAAACTAAAGACAACTCAAGCAGGACCGAAGCCCTGCTTAAATGCATGCTCCACACCACACCCAACACACACACACTCCCTGAGATTGGTTATTTACATAAGGACTCCTGTACAATAGATTCCTTCCAGGATCCTGGTCCCCTATTGTTGTGTAAATGAAGCTAAGTCCCTGCTCAGGTGAAATGCCAGCTCAGTACATAACATATACCTTGGCAAGGGATTCATTACCAAGAAGCCAGGATGAAAAAGATCCAAGATCAGAATGCCTTGTGTTTTATTTTGAAATCTTAATACATCTACGGGACTCTCCACAATGGATCAGGGAAGTGGTACTGGGAGAAAGGATACATTAACACTTTCCCCTATTCTATTGCTGATGTTTCTCCTCACAAGCTGATTTACTCTTCTCTGCTATTACTTTTTAATTGTCAGGTTTAAGAGATGAGTTTTGCATTCAGAAGGGCCTATGTTTAATCCCTGGCATCACCAGTTGAAGGATGTCAGATAGTAGGTGTTAGGAAACAATCCTTCTGTTCTCAAGACCTTTGGAGAACTGCTGCCACTAAGAGCAGAGAATGCTAATCATAATGGATCCATGACCTGATTCAGTATAAAGTAGCTTCAAATGTCCATATAACATTTATTTCCCCTCCCATATGAATGAATAAAGAATGAATATTCCACCTGGTTTGCAGTACTTCATCCATTTGTTCAAAGTAATTTTAGGCTTATACACAAAGGATTTCATTTCTAGCCAGGAGCTGAATCTGGCTGAATCTCCCAAATGATGTTAAATGTTGTATCGGGGAAACAGCTCCTTGTCAAGGCTGCCCTGTCTTGTTATGAGTGAATTGTTCCCATCTCAGCATGAGACCCTGGAACAAGACCCTCCTTTGATAATATAACTGAGAACTATCCTTGGTCAAGACCAGTTAACTCACAGCAACAGACACCATAAAGGTAAATAAGCTTTATTAGAGAAAGAATTTTTTTGAAAGTAAAAAGTTTTAAAAATACAGTTCCAGTGAGGGGTCAAAGAATATAGAAACAACAAAACAAATGACCTAGATATACTTACTGAAGGTTCTTACAGTGTGGATGTTTAAGTCCTTGAAGCTTTGGAAAACTTCCAGGCAGTACAATCCAGAGCAGATGCAAAGGTAAGATGCTACAGCAGAGGCAAGAGTATAGACCAGGGGTGTCAAACTCATTTTTTAATGAGGACTGGATCTGACATAAATGAGACCTTGTTGGGCCAGGCCATGTGTGTCATAAAATGTAATGCCAGGTAGTGGAGATATAAACTTTATGAAGGACACAGACAAACACAATTAAAGATTTTTTAAACTTTAAATAAAACATGCTTAAAACATTAACAATCTTGCAATATTTTGTCTATTTAATAGTTTCTGATAACTAACACCTCTGCTCTGAATTATTGCATCAAAATGTCTGTGCTGTAGCAATCTTAAGTATGCTGTTCAGGTGTGTATCTGTAAGCTGCAGAACTACTTTTGATTTATTGACATTCATTACAGAAATCTCATGCTCAGTGTTCCAAGCCTAGGACCCAGGGGAAAATATGAAATGTCTGGGCATTGTAACCTTTTGTACATAAGTTGCTTCGTGTGCTGGTCAAGAACATGAGAAGGCATCCTAACACAGACTGAGGGCCATGTGTTTGTCTACAAAACTATACTCTTCCCCAGAGAAATAACTACAACTTCCTACAAAGGGGGTGAACTTGGTCTGGACACACACTAATCCACCTCACTGGCTTATTGTTATTCCTCCTCTAAAATAGGTCACATTGCTTTCTTACTGAGAAAGACTGGATTATGAGAGCATGAATACAGTGAAAAGGAGGAGGGAACCCAGTTGCACCCAGGAGAGCCCTGGCATAAAGTGCCAAACAAAGCACGCACGCACACACTGTAGCAAGGCACACAAAAGCTCATACCTTGAACAACATTTTGTTGGTCTTAAAGGTACTTGGTATTTCTCCCATGTGATTGAGGCAGCCCAGCAAAGCAAGCCTCAGTCATTGGAAGGAAAGAAAGGCTTCCCTTTGTCTCCTGCAGCCTGGCCAGAAAGCCAGCTCCAGCTGTTCCCTTCCTTCCCCTGGGAGGTGAAGGGGGAGGAGCCTCAGCCAGTTCTTTACTAGACTCTCTCAATTGCACAGGAGAGGTTTGCCTATCAATCTCTCCTGTGCGATTGAGAGAGACTGGTAAAGCAAGCTGTAACATGGCAGCAGCAGGAGAACTACAAATGGAAGTAGGAAACAGCCAGGGCCTTGCAGGACTGATTGGGGCCCTCCAAGGGCCTTATCTGGCCCATGGGCCGCATGTTTGACACCCCTGGTGTAGACATTAAGTAGTATAGTAACTAAAAAAATGAGAAGGTATGATGCCCAAATAGTCTACCACAGGAAATTTAGGCTATTAATCTGCTGACCTCCTTCAACCAATCACGACACTGTCCCAAGAGGGCTTTCTAGAAGATGAACAAAACTTCCAATTCCCAGCCCTTACAGCTGTGATCAGTAAGTTGATTAGCAGGGTTGCTGCCTGTAAAATGGCCTTGCCTTCATAATGGCTACCAGTATGGGGATAGTTGTTCTTACAGTTACTGATACCTGGTATTCACTGAGCTAAACATTTTACTTGAGGAAAGCTCATTCCCTTGACACTCCTCTACAGTAATCACCCTGGGCTTAGTATATACTTGCACTGGAACAGCTATTGTAGTCTGCTCTGAAGCCAGATAGCAGCTACACTATTAGTAACATCAAGCAGAACTGGTTCCTTAAGGTAGCTAAACAGTAGATTTTCTACCTATCTGTCTGTCTGTCTGCTTGCCTGCTCGCCCATCTCTCTTTAAAGAAGTTTCTTGAAGCAGAAGAATATTGGTAAGGATTTTGAAGTAATAACTGGATTCACATCCAAAAATATCAGCCCTAGAGAAAATGAATTCATAAACTGATTTGATAGGGCCATAGATTAAAAAAAAAACATATTCCTAAATACAAAAGCTGTTTGTTGTTGTTGTAATTTTACAAACAGGTAGACAAGTCTCTCATGCAAAATGTGCTAGTAATGAAACTTAATACAGTGGAGCTGACGTGACTGACTACTAGTGCTGAAAATAAGACATTTGTACTAATGCCAAACTTAACTTTTCTGAGTTTCCTCCCCCAACAAATTGACTTTTGTGGTGAGTCATGTTCTATTTGATTAGCTTGATGCACACTTTTCCCTCAGGAGCTGTTTGCAGAGGGGCACTGTAAATGGCTTCTTGGTCGCTTCTTCAGGTTTTGAGTTATGTCTATTTTGTATCCCAAAGATGCGAAGAACTAAGTCTTTTCTCTCTGTACCACATTCCCTTTCTAAGGAATCATGCACACATTCAGTCACAACAATACTGTTCCCAGAATAATGACTCCCTATTGTCCTATTTTAATGGACCCATTGAGTTTTTGAGCACCTTTTGCCTGGGGCTGTGCACATTATGTATGTTCCATCTCTGACAACTTTCAGGTGTCCAAATTACAGTGCAACTGATATACATGACTCCTGGGGTGGTATTACCAATTCT
Organism: Gekko japonicus; assembly: GCF_001447785.1. Taxonomy (NCBI): domain Eukaryota; kingdom Metazoa; phylum Chordata; class Lepidosauria; order Squamata; family Gekkonidae; genus Gekko; species Gekko japonicus. The sequence continues at coordinate 8,469 of NW_015172635.1, read as the reverse complement.
GGGGCCCTTGGCAAAAATTCACGATGGGCCCCCACAATCACTACTGTACCCCCCCTGCTGGTGCCAAGAAAGGAGTACCCCTCACCTATGGAAGATAGGCGAGAACTATCACTGCTGCTGGAAACCAGCTACCTGGACCCCAGAGAGGGCAAGTTCAAATGGCCACAGGAGCCTGCTCTTCTCCTCCTCCTCCCTCCTTTGAGGGTGCAGGGCTCTGGGCAGTCAGGGCCTCCTCCCCAAGCATGGAGTCCAGGGCAGCTTCTCTTGTTGCCCATTTGCTAAGACTGCCCCTGAGAGGCAAAAGTGCCCATGAAGGGTTAAGTGATATAACAGTATGTTAGCCTTCTTTTTCTAGTGCAGCTGTTTTCAGTTTGTTAAGGTGCTGATTCTAAGGACAGGCAGACCTGCCAATTAGCTCTATTTGAAAAAACTGTTTTGACCGTAAAGTGGGGGCAGCTGATAGTTGAAAGGAAAAAGAGTATATTTTGACACCTTAGCTGGGAAAAAAGGCTAGCCTAGATTCTGGGAACTCCTGTATGCGGTTCGTGTTTGCAGACCTCGACGTGAAGCTACATTTCTCGTTGTGACCTATGGCCTATACTTCCTGAAAACTGCGCTGTAGAATACAGGTAGTTGAGTTAGTGTTTATTATTTTCGTTGTACTCTCTGAAGTGTTTTGTTGCTGGATTTTGTGTTTCTCTCTTTTGACCGTTGTTTTAAATAAATACTTTCTTTTAAAACCTAAGTTGGCTCATGTGTGCTCAAGTCTCCTGTTAACCCACAAGAAAGCCTCACTATCTTGACAGCCGCTGAAAGCATCAAAGCACGATTAGATATTACTTGTTGGCTCAAACTGACCATATGTCCCTATGTGCAAACTATGGTCTTCAGGAGCCTGCGCCTATCCCATCATAGCTCCTGCCCTGTGGAAGGGGATCCCTGAAGACGTGAGGGGAGCCCCCTCCTCTGAGATCTTCAGGAGGTGATTCAAGGCCTGCTTGTTTGCCAGGGCTTTGGAGGGGGCTTGGAATGGTAGGCATCTTTTAAGGAGAAAAGTCAGAGATTTGGGGGTCATTATTTTATTTGTTTTAACTGGAAATATTTTTATCTATTATTGTAAGCCACCTTGAACCAGGAGGAAAGGCAGGTTATAAACATTTAAATAAATTAAGATACAAAAATAAATCACTGTGACAAAGATTTCTCCCTCCCTCCCACTCTATGTTGCCTTATGGCACCTGTACCCTTGTTGGGGGGGGGGGTTACGAAGGTGATAGCCAACACGTTCATTTCTATATGTGAAGTCTCAGGTTTATTAAATGAAATACTGGCATTTGAAAAAGAAACTCTGACCAATTTTCAAATCTCCATCTCAAATGAACCTCTTTGCAGGCAATCCTAGGCAGAGTGATACCATTCTAATGCCACTGGAAAAAAAAAGGCTTTAGAAAGGTGTAACTCTGCTTAGGATTGTACAGTGTGGCCTTTCCATTTGCAGGAGGAAGAGAAGGTGGCTGCTACTGCAGCAAGGACAAACAAGGGATAGGAAGAAAGGATCCCGAATCCAGGGTAGTTTCTTTCCCTGCTTATTTACCTCCCCCTTATAGCTTTCATCACTTTCTTCTCTCATCCTCTCTCTGCCTGAGATAGTTTGCAAGCAGCATAACTGAAGTGGCTTTGACTGCCTGGTAATTTATTCTCAGAAGCAGTAACAAAGGCCAGGCAACATCTCTGACATCTATCAGTCTTGGTTCACTGGAACATGCCACCAAAACACATACATTCCAGAAATTTGTGTGCTTCTGACTGTAGTGCAAGATTTGTGTAATGAACTGTGTTAAAATAAATTTTTTAAACTTGTGTTTCAAGCAAATAAAAGAAGCATAACATTTTGAAGGAATGGGGCCCCTTTATTCTTAGACTAAATTGCAAAAGCAGTACTTTTACTGTGAAGGAATTGAATAAGTGGGAGACATCATTCTATACTACACAACAAGGAAGAGCCAGTGTGGTGAAGTGCTTAATGTTGGAATAAGATAAGTGTGTTGGATTCAAATCTTCACTTATCCACTGATCTCATTCAGCAATCTTGAGCCAGTTAGTCTCTCTCTCTCTCTCTCTCTCTCTCTCTCTCTCTCTCTGACCTATCTCACTGGCTAGTTACAAAGACAAAATGGAGGATGGTAGAACTATGTGTGGCACCCTAGATTCCATGGAGGTAGGAGGAAATAAAATGTGACAGAATATTAGAAACAATGTGTAATTAAGAGAGAAAATGGTACAAAACCATCTGGTTAACCATTCTATTCATGTTGCAGAGACTAAAGACTGTTAACATCGCTTACTCTTCCATATGTAAAGTAAGTTAGCAGTTAATCAGGCTAGCTCCCAGGGACTGGATTTTCCTATTCAGATTACAGGGATCATTAGCAATTGGCATTCTTCATAGAGTTAGTGAAATATTTATGCAGATATTATGCAGAGTGAAGCACTCAGTTGCTTGTTGAATTACATTACTTGTTAGTCATGAATATTCTGACAACTGTTGGGTAATAATGGAACAGCTTGCAAACTCTTTTGAAACTCTTTGGAAATGAATATGTCAAAAAATGTTATCAGATGTTCATTGTGTATGTGTATAAGTGTATGTGAGGATGAGTGAAAGACTGTGTCTGCACCTACCATTATCTCCCATAACATCCCAGACTGGTCCTCAAGGCTCATTTGAAGAGATGAACTCCCCTACCTGCAAATCACAGGAATTGTTCTGTTCCTAGGCAAACCTGGCCTGTTGCTTGTGAATCTAATTCTGTCAAGAGGTCCAGCAAGTGTCCTCAGCAGTGTTCCCTCTAAGCTGAGTAAGTGTGAGCTAGCTCACAGTTTTTTTAGCCTCTGGCTCACACATTTTCGTCTCCGCTCAGGAAGGATGGCTCCAGAGCAAACTAATGTTTGCGGTTCCAGGTCATATTCGGGATGGAGAGGCTTGGCCAGCCTTATACTGCCCCGTTTAAATTAACCACTCACACACAGTATCTTTGGAAATTAGGTAGCTAAAATTATTGATTACAGCTGTTATAGGCATTGGCACAGCATGGGTCCACCGGATCCGACCCATCGGTTGACCAGCTGAGGTATCCATTACCCAGCCAGCTGGCATGGGTAGAGACTGCGGGATGGCAGGTTGCTGGGGTTCACCTGGACGCCAGCCCCTGTGTGAACTCCCCTGCCATCTGGCGGTGAGGGCAGTCACTGTTAGTCCTTGCGTTTGCTTGCTCCCCATGCTGTCAGTGCCACAAGATCAGGATGATCTCCTTAGTCCTGCTCCCGCCAATGCCCCTACAGCTGTAGCCAAGAGAGGAGGGAATAACGGACCCCATGTAGCCAGATGTCCATACCCCAAACTGACAGGTGCACTCCATCTGCCTGGAACAAGGCCTCCATCCTGTGGCAGATGTTTGGGTGGTGGATCCAAACACCACCTGTGGACTCAACCGCCCTTCCCAGTCTGCCAGAAACCTTCCTCCTTGCCACATCCACCTTCTTGGGATGAGCCGCTCTTCGCCATGACCTCTGTTCCAGCCAATCCAACCAAAAGAAGACTGTGTTAGGGAAGACCTTGCACAAGAAGGCCAGGTCAGCCAGCACCTGGCGCTCCAGACATGCACGGGGTCGTTCCATCTAACCGTTCTCCCCCAGTTGCAGCACCAGCACATCAGGAGGTCGATGCCGGGCTCCAACACGGTCCAACCAGGGCAGTAACGATCTCCAGCGCATACCCCGCTGGGCTATCCAAGTGATGTGCACGGCTGCCTCCAGCCCCAAGTCCTTGCCCCACCCAGATGATGATGCATACAAACCTGCCCTATGAACGATGCTGTGCCCAAAAATCCAGAACGTCTTGTGTGTCCATCCTGTAACTGAGGAGTCAGAGATGCCCTCACTGGCCGCCCTCCAGATGCGGCCAAACATAGCATGTGTCTTGATTAGATTGTTCTCATTTGTTATTCCGTATTTGAAGAATGGCAACTGAATGTGTTGACTAACACCCTTCCCCCAATGAAAAGCCAATCTGGTTAAATGTGCTGTTATATTTGTGATGGCCCATTCAAGCTAGCAAATGATCATCCAGTGTTGTATTTATCAAGGAATGCATGTGTGAACTAGCAATGTCTCTAGGAGTAATAAAGCCCTGACCTGGATAGCCCAGGATAGCCCAATCTCATCAGAAGCTAAGCAGGATCAGCCCTGGCCACTGCTCTAGTACATGGACATCATTTACAAGGGATTTACTGATTTTCCGAGCCCTGCATGGCTGCAGTGTGACGAGGAGTTCAGAATGACGGCAGCCATGAATCCGGCTTTGAGATGGGACCAGATTCACCTGCACTTATGGCTGCAAATCATGTCTCCCGATTGGCGATTAGGCAGTGAGAGGTCAGATAGTGGCCACTCCATTCGCAGACCACAAGGTCAGACAGGTACCTGTGCCCATGCAGGGCAGGCGGTTCAGTGACGCCCACTTTGCTGGGAGTTCACCTCCCATGGGACATGCAGCTGCAAGTCATGCTCCTTCAGGCACGAATGCCCTTTGTGTGTGGGGCCCCGTGCCCTCTCACATTGCCCCAAAACAAAAGGAAGGGCAGGAGGCAATGGAGGTGAGCATCCAGGAGGAGGCAGTGGTTATAACCCTCCTCCTGATGAAGGGTCCCAGCCCAATTAAGTTGGAGTACTTGAGGGTTGGTTGTAGGATTACCCCAACCAACAGGATTGTGTTTAGCTCTTGGAAGGTTTCGATCCAAGTTGTAAGATACCTTACCAAAGGAATAGAAAGTCTTTTAGTGCTCCTAACCTAAAATCAGTTAAGGAAATGGAGTTAATTAAGGGGATGGAGCTGTTAGCAATTTTAGGGCCAGGGCAAGGAAAAGATTACCTTGCTGGAATTACAGCAGTTGGTCGGCAACCTCAACTTTGCATGCAAAGTTGTGGCTTTCGGCCAAGCATTTGTTAGGATGCGCTGTGAGGCCATGAAGGGCCTCCATCTCTCACAGCATAGGTCCAGGATCACTAAGGGTATAGGGGAAGACCTCCTTGTATGGAAGAAATATTTGGATTCAAACAGGGGGGTGTCTTTGACAGCTGAGCTGCAGGTCACATCCTCCAGCTTTGATGCAGTTTTGTGTGTCACTGCGAGGTAAAGGCCTGTCAGCAAACTCCATTAGGGGCAAGCTGTAATCTCTTGCCCATGCCAGTGAGGCATCTGGGTTTGAGAAGAAGACGGGTGATTTCCGCATTAGGAAGATGCTCAAGTGTTGGTCAAGATCACCTTTCTGTGAGTGGCAGGGTTTCGCCTAGTGGTCGAAGAATGGAATTGCAAAGTTTAAAGTTATTAATGAGGTTTTTCTTTCAGGTGCTGCTGGCCACGGGACAAGACAAAGAGTCAATGTCTGCGGCCACACCATGGTCTTTTGGGCCACCCACTGGGCCAGGAGGACACCCTGGCCAGCAGAGCCCTTGTGTTACAAGCTGAGGCAGACCTTGCGATGATAAGAGCAAGATGGCTCAGAGTGCAGATAGTCTGGCCAACAAGGCCCTTGTGTGACAAGTTGGGGTGGACCTTGCGATGATAAGAGCAAGGTGGCTCAGAGTGTTGATGGTCTGGCCGACAAGCCCCTTGTGTGACAAGCTGAGGCTGACTTTGCGATGATGAGAGCAAGATGGTCCAGTGTACAGATAGTCTGGCCACCTAGTCTGCCCCACCAGGTGTGGTATAACTTGGGAGACCCCCGCTGCATCGACCGTGCCAGACGTAAAGCCAACCACCAGATAAGAAAGGCCATGGAGGGTGGTTGCAATTGTAAGCCACTGTGAGATTCCTTAGGGTAGAGAAAAGTGGGGTATAAAAACAGCTCTTCTTCTTCTACCTGTTAGCTTTTTTCATTGTCCAGCTTTCAGACCCATACATAGTAATGTGAATATCATAGTAGGAATTGTTCTTGATTGCCAGGAAAACATCCTTACACTTTAGGGTCACTACATGTTCAATTTGCCTCACTTTGGTGCTAGGTAAAGGTACAAGCAGAGCCACAGTGGCTCAGAGGTTAAGACACCAAGCTGCAGACTGGAAGGTCTGTAGTTCAGTAGTTTGAGACCCTAGTGCCATGTGATGGAGTGAGCTCCCATCTCTGGCCCCAGCTTCTGCCAACCTAGCAGATTGAAAGCAAGAAATTGCAAATAGATAAATAGGTACCACTTTGGTGGGAAGGTAACAGTGTTCTGTGTGCCTTGGTGTTTAGTCATGCCAGCCAGATGACCACAGAAACATCTTCGGACAACACTGGCTCTTCGGCTTGGAAATGGAGATGAGCACTACCCCCTAGAGTCAGATTTGACTAGCTTTCGAGCAAGGGAAACCTTTACCTTTACTTTAAAGGTACAAGGGTAAATGTAAATAAATTTCCTATTGATTTACTTACCAAAGATTTATTGTGATACTAGGGATAAGGCTCATTGTGAGAATAAAGACAACAGACGCTAGAAAGAGGCTCTTGGAGAGTGCCAAGGCCTTGGGCACACAGCATCAACTTGCTGTGGCGACCTTCTCAAACCCCACCCTCTCCAGGCTCCACCCCTGAAATCCCCAGGAATTTGGCATTGTGGAGTTGGCAACCCCATTCCCCTCCAAGCTAACCATCATCCCACCACCATCTGCCCCTCTAACTGCAGCTGACATCTGCCCTCCCTCCTGGAGATCAGTTGTAAATCTGAGTGATCTCCACCCCTCACCTGGAGATTGGCAAGAATGGTTCCCCAGGAGAAAGGGGCTGGGTTGGAGGGTGGAGTCTATGGCATTGTACCTGTCTGAGGTCTGACCCCTCTTCAGACATCACCGCCTGCAGGCTCCACCCCCCAAATCTCCAGGAATTTCCCAACCTGGAGTTGGCAACACTAACACTTTGCCAGGCAAGCATCAACCTGCAAGTATCTGCTCCTCTGATGTCAGCTTTCCATCTCCTCCCCCCTCCCAGAGATCAGTTGTAATTCTGAGTGATGTCCACCTTTCATCTGGAGATTGTCAACAGCGTTTCCCCAGGAGGGAATGGCTGGGTGGGAGAAGAAGAAGAGGAGATTGGATTTATACTCTGCCCTTCACTCGGAGTGTCAAAGCAGTTTACAAACTCCTTTCCCTTCCCCTCCCCACAACAGGCACCCAGCGAGGTAGGTAGGGCAGAGAGAGCTGTGACAGAAAGTGCTCTTTCAAGGACAGCTGTGACAGAACCATGGCCTGGGCAAGGTCCTCAAAGCTGGCTCGGCCAGAGTAGAGTCCGCAGACTTAACCACCATAGCAAAATGGCTCTCACTGGAGGGTGGAATCTGTTGCATCGCAGCTGCCCGAGGTCCCACCCCTCCTCAAACCTCACCCTCTCCAGGCTGCATCCCTCAAAGATCCAGAAATATTCAGAAATTTCTGACCTGGAGTTGGCAACTGGATGTCCTTCCAAGGCGATCATCAACCTACATTTATTCCGCCCCACTCCTCAGCTCCCGTGGGTGTATCTCACTCACCACCTCCATGTAACTGTCACAACAACCCTGTGATGTAGGTAGGTTCGGTTGAGAGAGACAGTGATTAGGCCAAGGTCACCCAGCAGACTTCAGTAGCAGAGTGGGGATTTGAACTTGAGTGTTCCAGATCCTAGTCCAACAGTAAGAACTGTACCACACTGACTGTCAAAATGGTGAGAAACCTGAGAACCTCGGCGAAATATTTTCTGAAAAGTAATATCTGGCAGCATCTGGGCCCATCGGACTGAGGACATGGTACACAGGAGACATAGGGAAGGGCGTTTATTCTTCTGTACCATTTTCCCCCAGTCTCAAATGTCCCCAATGTGTTTTTTGCCACTTGAAAATTTCCCCTATCAGGCAAATAGCAGCCCCAAGGGGCCACGTTGGGTTATGAAAATGGTGCAGAAGGGTGGGTTTTTTTAAAATGTTGTAGTCGTGTTCTTAACTGGTTCCTCCATCCAGTGAGGGAGTGATGTTTATCACCATTTTCAAGAATGCCTCGGTGACCCAGCCACTAAGCTCAGAGCATCTCATCTAGGTTGGCATCCAAAAAAAGCTGCCTTGGCTTGCTGTTTTTTTTAAAAAATTATTCTGGATCAGTGTCCCTGGATGTGGGTGGGTGAGAGGTGGCAGCAGCAATCGAGGCACTGGGGAGGGTGAGTGAGGCAGCCGGTGCAGGCCAGGGCCGGGTGGGCCGCTGCGCTGGTTGCACCTCCCGGCTTGGCTGGAGCACCGGGTGCGGGTGGGCGAGCAGCGGCAGTGACTGAGGCATTGGGGAGGGTGAGTGAGGTGGTCAGCAGCCAGTGCAGGCTGAGTTCGGGTGGGCCGCTGACTTGGCAGCGCCTCTCAGCCTGGCTGGAGCATGTGTGGGCCATGATGATTGAGTGGGGCCAGGCCCTGGAG
>NW_015172634.1:203599-205412 GCF_001447785.1 Gekko japonicus | reverse complement strand
TGAGCACCCTGTCTCAGCCACTCCACCAATGATGGCGTCTTCCCATCAAAGACCCAAAACGTTACCATCCACCAGGGAACCGCTGAGCTCCCCTCTCGGGATTACCCCTTTGCCCTCCGCGATGGAACAGTCCACCTCTCCGATGCTGGCAAGAGCTTCAAGGTCAGAACCCAAGTCTCAGCTGAGCACCACCCCGATGCTCCATGCAGAAGCAGGCCACCCTCCCGGCTCAACGACTCCCGTGACCTCCAGCAGTAAGAACTTTGGAGAGCCCTTGAGCACGTCCTCAGGCGGGAACATGGATCTGCCATTAGAGGCGGTCAAAAGTCTCACATCTTTGAGGATGGTGTCTCATCACTTCTCAACCACCAAAGTGTTTCGAAAGCACCTTTCGGAAATTCAACACAGACCCAGCACAGCGTCGGATTTACTGACGCTCTCCACCGTGAAGGACCTGAAAGAATCCGCAGCTGCCAATTACTCCTATTCAGAAGCAGTCCCTGCGCTTCCTAGGGCAACAGAAACATCTTCATATGCCGTGAATGGCACCTTGGCCAAGGTTTCCCAAACCCCTCTCTCCTCACCCGCCCCCCCGAGGGCAAGTGAGAGACCAAAAACACCGCCCTTGCCCACCCCGTTCCTGGCATACACTCAGGCACACGCCCCTCTGTCTGAGAGACATCTTGAAGATACGAATCTTCAGGTACGTTCAAGGCCACCTGCCTCCGTGTCTTCACAGGTGTCAACAAATGCCTATTTTGCAACTTCAGCTATGAAGGCCCATCGAGCCAACCTGATGCTCACGGGAAGGGCCTCTCCTACAAGTACAGACGGAAAGGCTGGTGCAACAGTCAACAATGAAACTGGCAAGCACGTGAGAGACCCTGAAACTCACAATCCAAGAGGAGCGGTGCATTTCACATCAACCACGCTGGGCACTGCTCCTGCTTTGCTTTCTCCCACAGGGCTCAGCTCAGCCTCAGTAGCATCAGGTGGCACTGTGGGATCTGTCAGTTTCCAGACTGCGATCCATAAGTCCCCCCTGACCACCCTCCATTCACTTTCACCAAGTTCTGCTCATAAAGACACGGCTGTTTCACCGACCAGTGAAAAAGCATCTCCGTCAGAAGTGCCACTCACTAAACTACGTAGCCTGCAGTTTAGTATAACTGCAGCGACTGATAAAGCAGTATTTTCCTCACCATTGACATCCAAAGAAGAGCTCATTCAACATGGTGGAGGGCAGGAGGCGGATGTTTCTCCTCCATTTCCTACATCATCTAGCTTAGAAGGAGGCCATCAGGATGGAGCCAGACTATTGAAGGATGAACAGACACAGGACTCTGGTTCTTCTGCGCTGAGCCCAAGTGGTACATCGTCCTCCTTGGGGTCTTCTGTGGCTACCAAGGAATCAGCATTCTTTGAGACCACGTTATCTTCAGGAGTTCCATCTGATGGACCTGTGGACAAGGTTCTCGACCAGGCATTCCATTCACGAAGTCTGCCTCTGGACACCTCTGAGACAGCATTTCCTCCACTTCCTACACCAGCTAGCTTAGAAGGAGACCTGCAGGATGGAGCCAGACTGTTGAAGTATGAACAGACACAGGACTCTGGTTCTACAGCGCCGAGCCCAAATAGTACATCCTCCTCCTTGAGGTCTTCTGTGGCTACCAAGGGACCAGCATTTTTTGAGACCACGTTATCTTCAGGAGTTCCATCTGATGGACCTGTGGACAAGGTTCTTGACCAGATGTTCCATTTACGAAGTCTGCCTCTGTACACCTCTAAGACATTTCCTCCACTTCCTACA
>NW_015172634.1:192021-202664 GCF_001447785.1 Gekko japonicus | reverse complement strand
CAAGCCCAAATAGTACATCCTCCTCCTTGGGGTCTTCTGTGGCTACCAAGGCACCAGCATTTTTTGAGACCACGTTATCTTCAGGAGTTCCATCTGATGGACCTGTGGACAAGGTTCTCGACCAGGCATTCCATTTACGAAGTCTGCCTCTGGACACCTCTGAGACAACATTTCCTCCACTTCCTACACCATCTAGCTTAGAAGGAGACCTGCAAGACGGAGCCAGACTATTGAAGTATGAACAGACACAGGACTCTGGTTCTACTGCGCCGAGCCCAAGTAGTAGATATTCCTCCTTGGGGTCTTCTGTGGCTACCAAGGCACCAGCATTTTTTGAGACCACGTTATCTTCAGGAGTTCCATCTGATGGACCTGTGGACAAGGTTCTTGACCAGGCGTTCCATTTACGAAGTCTTCCTCTGTACACCTCTGAGACAACATTTCCTCCACTTCCTACACCATCTAGCTTGGAAGGAGACCTGCAAGACGGAGCCAGACTATTGAAGTATGAACAGACACAGGACTCTGGTTCTTCTGCGCCGAGCCCAAGTGGTGCATCCTCCTCCTTGGGGTCTTCTGTGGCTACCAAGGCACCAGCATTTTTTGAGACCACGTTATCTTCAGGAGTTCCATCTGATGGACCTGTGGATAAGACAACATTTCCTCCATTTCCTACACCATCTAGCTTAGAAGGAGACCTGCAGGATGGAGCCAGACTACTGAGACACCTCTGAGACAACATTTCCTCCACTTCCTACACCATCTAGCTTAGAAGGAGGCCATCAGGACGGAGCCAGACCGTTGAAGTATGATCAGACACAGGACTCTGGTTCTACTATGCCGAGCCCAAATAGTACATCGTCCTCCTTGGGGTATTCTGTGGCTACCAAGGCACCAGCATTTTTTGAGACCACGTTATCTTCAGGAGTTCCATCTGATGGACCTGTGGACAAGGTTCTTGACCAGGCGTTCCATTTACGAAGTCTTCCTCTGTACACCTCTGAGACAACATTTCCTCCACTTCCTACACCATCTAGCTTGGAAGGAGACCTGCAAGACGGAGCCAGACTATTGAAGTATGAACAGACACAGGACTCTGGTTCTACTGCGCCGAGCCCAAGTAGTAGATATTCCTCCTTGGGGTCTTCTGTGGCTACCAAGGCACCAGCATTTTTTGTGACCACGTTATCTTTAGGAGTTCCATCTGATGGACCTGTGGACAAGGTTATCGACCAGGCGTTCCATTTACGAAGTCTTCCTCTGGACACCTCTGGGACAGCATTTCCTCCACTTCCTACACCATCTAGCTTAGAAGGAGACCTGCAGGATGGAGGCAGACAGTTGAAATATGAACAGACACAGGACTCTGTTTCTTCTGTGCCAAGGCCAAGTGGTACATCGTCCTCCTTAGGGTCTTCTGTGGCTACCAAGGCACCAGCATTTTTTGTGACCACGTTATCTTTAGGAGTTCCATCTGATGGACCTGTGGACAAGGTTATCGACCAGGCGTTCCATTTACGAAGTCTTCCTCTGGACACCTCTGGGACAGCATTTCCTCCACTTCCTACACCATCTAGCTTAGAAGGAGACCTGCAGGATGGAGGCAGACAGTTGAAATATGAACAGACACAGGACTCTGTTTCTTCTGTGCCAAGGCCAAGTGGTACATCGTCCTCCTTAGGGTCTTCTGTGGCTACCAAGGCACCAGCATTTTTTGTGACCACGTTATCTTTAGGAGTTCCATCTGATGGACCTGTGGACAAGGTTATCGACCAGGCGTTCCATTTACGAAGTCTTCCTCTGGACACCTCTGGGACAGCATTTCCTCCACTTCCTACACCATCTAGCTTAGAAGGAGACCTGCAGGATGTAGCCAGACTGTCGAAGTATGAACAGACACAGGACACTGGATCTTCTGCGCTGAGCCCAAATAATACATCTTCTTCCTTGGGGTCTTCTGTGGCTAATAAGGCACCAGCATTTTTTGTGACCACGTTATCTTTAGGAGTTCCATCTGAAGGACCTGTTGACAATGTTCTTGACCAGACATTCCATTTACGAAGTCTGTCTCTGGACACCTCTGAGACAACACTTCGTCTTCACACTGAAGTTCTGCTGTCTCTGGAGAGCCTGACAGATACACCAGAGATTACAGCCAAGGGAGATTTTATGGTGGAAGCCACCAGCGCTGGAGAATTTGACGACTCTTCCTTACACACAGTGGGAGAGCAGGTGACTCTTGTGATGGACCCTACTGAAACAGCAGTAGAAGACTCCCAAGAGGTTTTATGGCAGTCAGACTCCAGTTTGTTAGAGTGGAAGATGTATCATCGGAGACCTACGCGCTCAGATGACGTTTTTCTGGATGGGTAATTATTTGGGGGAAGGGGTATATTTTGCTGTTAGTCTCTATACAGAAATCAACGTCTAACATACTTTTAAGAACTCTGAATGTGCTAGAGTAAAGAAAAAGATTCATTTGCAATGCTTCATTATAATTCTTATCAATATAAGAATTGCATAGATATGTTCTATCATGCAGTTCAGCTGATATAAGAATTATAATTCACATCATCTTAAAAAGTGAATAGATATGCTCTGTCATGGAGTTCAGTTGATTTTAATGCAAATGGACCAAGTATATGGACTCTGTGTGTGTGTGTGTGTGTGTGTGTGTGTGTGTGAGAGAGAGAGAGAGAGAGAGAGAGAGAGAGAGAGAGAGAGAGAGAGAGAGAGAGAGAGAGAGTGTCTTTATGGGATGGGATGCTGAATTTGAGAGAGAGAGAGAGAGATTGTAACCATGCATGCCCCCCTCTGGGCTATATTCCAAATGCAGCATGTCTTTTCTTGATTGCCCATGCATGGTCCCCCGCCCCCCAATCATTACAGCAGCTTCCTGGTTTTGTCTCCATGTTTGGGGCTCATGGGCACCTTCTCTCCCACCAGCTCTGCTGTAGTGTCCGACGATGCCTGCGGCTCTGGCAACTACACCTCTGAGATGAGTCTCCGCCGTGCCAGAGGCCAGCCGCCCTCTCACCCAGACAGTTTCCTGGCTCTGATCGTTCTGCAGAGCAACCGCAACCATCCCACCCTGAGGGTCAAGTCGTGCTGTGCCACCCCCACCGCCAGGCCCACTGGACCGGATGCTGCCTGTTGTCTCTTCCCCAGGTTAGGCTGAAAACCATCAAGACGCCCCTGGATTCCATTTGGGACTCAAAGGGTACTTGGACTTAGCAAACCAAATGCCCATTCCCCCCACTTTGGGTTTCACTGGCCAAGGACATATGTGTGTATATGCCAGGGGCAGGTTAACCATTCAGCAGACTAAGCAGGTGCTTAGGGCACCAGGGCCAAAGGGGGCACCACAAAGTTGGGGAAAGGGTGAAAAGCTTAGTTTGTACAGTATCTTGTGTTATCAGATGAATAAATTTTTGTATTGCTGCAACCTGCATTGTATATCTGGTCAGACAGGTCAACAACTAAAATGGACGGGGTCAGTGTGGGAAGGAGGGGGGGCACCAAAATTGGTCGGTGCTTAGGGCACCAGTGAGCCTTAATCCGCCACTGTTATGTGCCATGAAGTCTCAACTGACTTATGGTGACCCCAGTAAGGGGCTTCCAAGACAAATGAGAACCAGAGGTGGTTTGCCATCGCCTTCCTCTGCAGAGCCGTCCTTGGTGGTCTCCCTTCCAAAGACTAACTCTGCTTAGCTTCCAACTTATGGCAACCCCAGTAAGGGTATTTAAGGCCAGTGAGAAGCAGAGGTGGTTTGCCATTGCCTTACTCTGCAGAGCCTTCCTTGGTGGTCTCCCTTCCAAAGACTAACTCTACTTAGTTCCCAACTTATGGCAACCCCAGCAAGGGTCTTTTAAGGCCAGTGAAAAGCAGAGGTGGTTTGCCATCGCCTTACTCCGCAGAGCCTTCCTTGGTGGTCTCCCTTCCAAAGACTAACTCTACTTAGCTTCCAACTTATGGCAACCCCAGCAAAGGGCTTCCAAGTCAAGTGATTAAGCAGAGGCAGAGCCTTCCTTGGCAGTCTCCCTTCCAAGGACCAACCCTGCTTAGCTTCCGAGATCTTACAGGGTCGGGCTGTACCCTGTCATCATCCATCCCCTGACATAATTCAAGACAAGAAATTGTGGGGAGAGGGAGAGAAGGGATGAGTTTAGGTCTAGATATTCTGAAGACTGTTCCCTGGAAGGCCAGATCCTGAAGCTGAAGCTCAAATACTTTGGCCACCAAATGAGAAGGGAGCACTCACTGGAGAAGACCCTGATGCCGGGAAAGATTGGAGGTCAAAGAAGAAGGGGAGGGCAAAGGATGAGATGGTTAGACAGTGTCATAGATGCATGAACATGAAATTGAGCAAACATCAGAGGACGGCGGAAGACAGGAAGGCCTGGCAGGAGCTGGTCCATGGGGTCGCGAAGGGTCGGACTCGACTGTGTGACTGCACAACAACAACAAAATTCTGGACATGAGTGATCACCATAGCTGAGGTAGGGAAGAGAAGCTCCCTCACCCCAAGTCATACTGGCCAGCAGCTGGGATTGAGGGAGGTGTTCACTTCCTCTCGTTCTAAACTGGGTTGGGCCAGCCCAGCCTGACTGACGTCACCATCACAACCTCAGCAACGTCCTGGTGAATCAGACCAGAGGTCCATCTAGCCCAGCATCCTGTTTCCAGGAGCCAGCAGCCAGGTCCTCCAGGAGGTTCCCAGGCAGGGTATGAAGGCAGAGCCCTCTCCAACCTCAGCGATTCAGAGATACACGGAGGCTTCACTTAGCTCTCATGGGCCACTGACCCTCATTCCATTAATCCCTTTGAAAAAGCCTCCTGAGCCTAGTGACCTTCAACCGTATCTTGTGACGTGTCATCTGAAATAATATATATTTAGAGAGAGAGAAGAAGAGAGAAGAGATTGGATTTATACCCCACCCTTCACTACCCAAAGGAGTCTCCAGAGTGGCTGACAAACTCCTTTCCCTCCCCCTCCCCACAACAGACACCCTGTGGGGTAGGCGGGGCTGAGAGAGCTCTGAGAGATCTGCCCTTGAGGGAACAGCTCTGACAGAATTTTGGCTTGCCCAAGATCATCCAGCAGCTGTGAGAGTGGGGAATCAAACCCGGTTAACCCAGATTAGAGTCTGCGCACTTAACCACTACACCAAGGTAGCTCTACTCCCATTAGAGTTCCTTCTGCCTTTGATTTGTGTATATTGATGGCTCCCATGTTGTTATTGTTGGTGAGACGCCTGCCGTAGCTGCCTGCACGGACTCTGCTGTCCTGTCCTCATGCCACGGAAGGTCAAAGCCTGGGCTTGGTGGTGAGACGCATTCAGCCAGGCCAGGAGCCTCTGGGGGCACAGAGAAGCCATCCTGCTTGGTCCAGGGCATGGAGCAGGGGAGGAGACGCCCAGACCTGAAGCTGGGGCAACAGGGGGGGACCAAGGGTTCTGGTGGTGTTGCTACACCAGACAGCAAATGACGAGTATCCCAGCTGTCAATGGGGGTCAGTAGGTGTCTGCATCTCAAGAGGAGGACACAGCCCCACAACTTCCTGTGCAGGCCCATTTGGGGTAGTGGTAAAAAGCGGCAGACTCTAATCTGGGAGAACTGGGTTTGATTCCCCCCTTCCTCCTCCGCATTCAGCCAGCTGGGTGACCTTGGGCCAGCCACGAGTTCTCTCAGAGCTGTTCTCTCAAGAGCAGTCCTCGAGAGAGCTCTCTCGATAATCGCTTGGATGGCCCTCAATCTCTCTGGAGTCTGATCGGAGAGTCCGTCCCAATGAATGCCAGACCAAAGGAATTACCCTGAACAGTTTCAAGCAATTTCCCCGTGAAGGACTTGGCCTTGGAGTCCGTATCAAAAATGGAATCTCCTATAATGTCTATTTCATAATGTTGGTTTGGAGACCACTGGCAAGATGGCCGACGGTTGGTGAGCGTTTTTTGTGGCTCCGTTCTTTCCTGCTTTATTCTTCTTCTGAATTTCCTCCCTGCTGGATTGACAAGATATATATCATATTGTTAATACTGGACTTGCTCTTTTTGCTCATTTGCTTTTCCCTATCGGCTGAGGCTCTTGAATATTTTTTTTTTGAGAGCTCTCTCAGCTCCGCCTACCTCACAGGGTGTCTGTTGTGGGGAGAGAAGGGGAAGGAGATTGTAAACCGCTCTGTGACGCCTTCCGGTAGTGAAGGGCAGGGTATAAATCCAATCGCCTTCTTCTCCTCCTCCTTCGTGGAACTGATCCTGGTGTTACTTAAGTTTGGTCTACTCTAGTGTTTTCCCTTCCAAGTAGGACTTGACATAGGGGAGGCCTCCTGCAACTCTGTCTACCGTTCGTTTGGATTCTCAGGTGTCAGGGTGGCTGCAAGGTCCTGAGTGTGGTGATGGTCCCCACGGGGTCCATGGGTGCCACCCCCCAGGCTTGTCACTCTGTGTCCTCCTCTTGAGGTGCAGACATCTACTGACCCCCCCATTGATCTTGGGGTCTGAAGGGACGGGTCTTAGTGGGGCCCAGGGAGTTTAGTGGTCATGTGCAGATTCTGGGTGGTCATAGAATCATAGAATGTGAGAGTGGGAAGGGACCTTGCGGGTCATCTAGTCCAACCCCCTGCGCTCTGCAGGAGCCTAGCCAAAAGAGAGCCCTACAACATACCCGAAAGATGGTCATCCTGCCTCTGCTTGAAAACGTCCAGCGAAGGAGCATCCACCACCTCCCGAGGCAGTCTGTTCTACTGCTCAACCACTCTTACAGTTAGGAAGTTTCTCCTGATATTTAGCCGGTAACGACTCCCTTGTAATTTCCACCCATTAGATATAGTCTTGCAATCCGGAGCAAGGGAGAATAGATCTGCTCCATCTTCTACATGACAGCCCTTGAGATATTTGAAGACTGCAATCATGTCCCTTCTAAGCCTTCTCTTTCCCAGGCTAAACAGACCCAACTCTTTCAGCCTTTCCTCATAAGAGTTGGATTCCAACCCTCTCACCATCCTGGTTGCCCTCTTCTGGACACGCTCGAGCTTGTCAACATCCTTCCTAAAATGTGGTGCCCAAAACTGGACACAGGACTCCAGGTGAGGCAGTGTTCCCTCTAAGCTGAGTTAGTGTGAGCCAGCTCACAGTTCTTTAGCCTCCAGTTCACACATTTTGTCCCAGCTCAGGAAGGATGGCTCCAGAGCAAACTAATTGATGCAGCAGCCAAATCGCTCACTCACAACTTTAATGCCGGTAGCATTAAAGAATTTCTGCTCACAAGGCTCCACAGCTTAGAGGGAGCATTGGTTACAGGATGTGCTGCCTGGAGAGCAATAGCAAATTTGGGGTGTCCCATTGGGCTTTTCTTCCAGCTCTCCCACATGAACGCACATGAATCAAACCCTTGCCCCATCAAGGTCAGTATTGTCTACTCAGACTGGCAGCAGCTCTCCAGGGTCTCTGGCAGAGGTCTTTCCCATCACCCTCTAGCTGATCCCCTTACCTGGAGATGTGGGGATTGAACCTGAAACCTTCTGCCCCCCTTCCCCTGTTCATTTTGGCCTGGGGTACTGGCGAACCAATTCCTTGGCTCATGAAGAAACCAAAATCAGTATGAAAAGGCATGAGGGATCGCGTCTCCATCTGTTCTCTGGATCAAGAGCATAATAGCCAATACCCACAACATCCATCTGGGTCAGCTTAAAGAAATCACCCTGAGATTTATTTATTTTTTAAACGACAACAGTTTCCTTACACCAGGAGATGCATCTCCCCTCTGTAATCCGATCAGTCGCTTCTTGCCAGAGACAGCAACAACCAGATGAACAGGCCGAGTGGCAGATCTCCATTTGCCTTCGGCTGCAATGATGTGATGCCTCAGGTCCAGCCAGAAAACACTCCTGCAAATCATAAGAACCTTGCAAATGTCAAAATGTCTCTCTGACTCAGTAGGGTCAGCCGCAGCGTTCCCTCTAAGCCGAGTCAGTGTGAGCTAGCTCACCGTTCTTTAGCCTCTGGCTCACAGATTTTTGCCTTCGCTCAGGAAGGAGGGCTCCAGAGCGGACTAATTTATGCAGCAGCCACATCACTCATTCACAACTTTCATGCCAGTAGCTCACAAAGTAGAATTTTTGCTCACAAGACTCCACGGCTTGGAGCATTGGTCAGCCGTCCAGTTTGGCCAGATCCCCAACCCCCCTACCCCACCCCTGAAGTTTACAGGAAGGGCAAAATGGTGGTCCCTGTGTCCTGATGGTGATCCTAGTATAGAATCCTAGAATCACAGAGTTGGAAGGTGTCATAGAGACCATCTAGTCCAACCCCCTGCCCAATGCAGGACCAGCCTAAAGCATCTCCCAATGCAGGACCAGCCTAAAGTAGCTGGTCACCAGAGATAACAGTGCCCCTGAAAATGGAAGTTGAATTCCTGGCTGTCACAACTAATAGTCATGGACACTCCTGTCTTCTGTAAGTACATCTCGCTTTTTAAAATCTATTGGTATTACTGATCATCCTGTGGCTATATGGATTCCTTAAGGCAATTATCATGGGATGAGCTGATAGCCCTTTCTTCTGGTCCTTTCCTGTTCCAGAATCCCACCCTGCCCGGTTGCCCTGATACTCAGTAGTCCTCCTATGCAGTTAGTGGAATGCTACACAAAAAGAAACTTGATGCCATCAATCCGCACAATCACATCAAAGTTTCAAAAAAGTTGTGTCTTATCAATGCGCCTGTCCAGTCCACATTGCTAACATGGGAGGGGGGAGGATATACCTGAACTGGAGGAAAAAGAAGAAGAAGAAGAGGAGGAGGAGGAGGAGGAGATTGGATTTATACCCTGCCCTTCACTCGGAGGCTCAGAGTGGCTTAAAAACTCCTTTCTCTCCCCCTCCCCACAACAGACACCCTGTGAGGTAGGTGGGACTGAGAGAGCTCTTTCGATAGCTGCCCTTGAGAGAACAGCTCTGACAGAACTATGGCTTGCCCAAGGTCATCCAGCAGCTGCAAGTGGAGGAGTGGGGACTCAAACCTGGTTCTCCCAGATTAGAGTCCGGGCACTTAACCACAACACCAAACTGGCTCTCGAACTGGTCACTTAACCACAACACCAAACTGGCTCTCGAACTGGTAGGGTGGCCAGGTCTGTGTTGGGAAATACTTGTAGATTGGTGTGTGTGTGTGGAGCCTGGAAAAAGGGCAGGTTTTAGGTTCGTAGAGAAAAGGGACTTCAGTGGGCTCTAATGCCACAGAGTCTGCCTTCCAAAGGGGGTCTCTGTTGCCTGGAGATCATTTGTAATCCCAGCAGATCGCCAGCCACCACCTGGAGGGTGGCAACCCTGCGAACTGACCATTGATGCAAACGGCACATGCACAGTCTGTATGCGCAAAATTTAGAAATTAAAGGAAGGAATAAATCAAGTGTCTTGAGTTAATCATAGATTCCCTCCAGTGCTCGAATTTCAATGCATTATGTCTGGAAGGTCTCCCAGAGGTGCCTGTCACTCTTGGTCTTTCTTTCGCTACTAGGACACCACTGGAATGCAGATACATACAGCCGCACCGGAACGAGGAGCCCCAGACAGCCAGTTTCACCATCCAGCTCTTTCGAATGCTCAACCACTCTGTGGCATACCTGCACTGTGAACTCAGCATCTGTCTGAACAATCACCTGGGCTGCGAACAGGTGAGACCTATCAGAACCGAGAGGCCCGGGGGTGGGGGGGGGAGGCGTGCAGAGAGAGATAGAGAGGCTGAAAAGTAGATTTCTAACATCCCTCCTATTGTAAAATCTACAGCTCTCTGGCAGGGCAAGTGTGGTTGCAAGCAATGCTCCCTCTAAGCTGTGGAGTCTTGTGAGCAAAAATTCTACTTCGTGAGCGACTGGCGTTAAAGTTGTGAGCGAGCAATTTGGCTGCTGCGTCAATCAGTTTGCTCTGGCGCCCCATCCTTCCTGAGCTGGGACAAAAATGTGTGAGCCGGAGGCTAAAGAAATGTGAGCTAGCTCACACTGACTCAGCTGAGAGGGAACACTGGCTGCAAGATATTTGAGCTGTCCGGCAGCTCAGGTTTCCCAAGAGGTTTCTTGTAAGGCAGCTGAGTTGCTTAAGACCGGGCTTGTCAGTCCTTTGGTCAGAGATGCTGGAGCAGTTCAGGTTTGACAAAGGTGACCCTGAACAGCTGACATCTGTGTGCTGTGTTGCGCTACCTACCTAATCGGCTGAGTTTTAGCTATGTGTGTTGTGGTGAGCCCTGGCCCAGGCTAGCCCTGTCAAATCAGATCTAGGAAGCTAAGCAGGGTTGAACCTGGTTGGTACGAGGATGGGAGACCACCTAGGAAGCCCAGGGTTGCTACGCAGAGGCAGGCCATGGCAAACCGTCTCTGTTCTTCTCTTGCCTTGACCTGGATGGCCCAGGCCAGCCTGATCTCATCAGATCTTGGAAGCTAAGCAGGGTCAGCTCCGGACAGTATTTGGATGGGAGACCACCGAGGAAGCCCAGGGTTGCTATGGCAAAGCCGGAAAGGGGGAACTGCCTCTGTTCGTCTCCTGCCTTGGAGGCTGCAACTGGACAGCCGAAATAAACAAATAAATCCAAAAAGCTGTGGGGAAGGAACGAAGGAACTGAGCTCTTGTTTGAAGTAGGAGCTCGGGACCTT
>NW_015172634.1:180515-191995 GCF_001447785.1 Gekko japonicus | reverse complement strand
CAGTCTCTACGCTTCTAGAAAAGGCGTATTTAAACCTTGGGGACCGACCAGTTATATTCCAAAGCGGAATTTTGCATCCCACTGCAGTCTCTCCACTAGGGCTGGAGTCAGAATGTGGACATGTTGAAACACGTTTTCCTGGCCATCTCACAGCCTTCGCCAAATGTGACTCATCACCTGCTCCTGTCCTCAGGGTCCCGGCTGGAGGGTCATCGTTGCCCCCCCCCCGGCCAGCCTGACCCTTCTCCCTTTTAGGATGCTTCTTTAACATGACTGGTTGACCTAGAGAAATCTGATGGCATGGCAGAGGGGGAGAATGTTTTGACCCCTGCAGTTGACAACTAGTGTTGATTCAGGTGGGCCGTCGTGTTGGTCCGAAGCAGCAGAACCAAGTTTGGGTCCAGAGGCACCTTTAAGACCAACAGAGTTTTATTCTGGGTATACGCTTTCGTGTGCACGCCACTGGACTCAAACTTTGTTTGGCCCATTTTGATTCCATCTGCTTTTCCCACACTGTACACCAATTTGGTGTCGTGGTTAAGAGCACGGACTCTAATCTGGAAGAACCAGGTTTGATTCCCCACTTCTCCCCATGCAGCTGCTGATGTGACCTTGGGTCAGTCACAAGTTCTCTCAGAGCTGTTCTCTCACGAGGCATTCTCAAAAGAGCTCTCTCAGCCCCACCTTCCTCACAGGCTGTCTGTAGTGGGGAGAGGAAGGGAAAGGAGTTTGTAAGTACTTAGAGACTCCTTCAGGTAGTGAATGGTGGGGTATAAATCCAATCTCCTCCTCCTCCTCTTCGATTTAGCAAGCAACGTAAAACTATCACTGCAGATCAATCCCACAGTTAGTTGAAAAGCTGTCCTACACTAAAACAGCAACAGCAGTAATTTAAAAAAGAAAGAGGCATATCCATAAACCGCTGAGTGATTATATACCCTTACGTATGAATCCAATTACAAACAACCATAAAAGCTTTTGTGCTGAGGGAAATGAAAAGAGATTTAATTAGCATAATAGCCACACCATTATTTTAATATTGTCAGCAATCAATAATGATGGAAGCAACAATAGTTATCTACATGAGTGACAAATGGCAACCAAAAGCCCATAAATGCCTCTGAATTATGAAACATGGATGGTCCAGTCGCTCCATAAAAATAGGGCCCAAACTTTAGTTGAGCGTCAGGAAAGACAACTGTCAACCTGCCACTTATTGGCCAAGCTTTGTATGGCCAACAAACTAATATTAAGATTTCTTGTGCCTGCAAGCCAGAGATGTGGTAAAATTACCCAGGCGTCCCTTGGGAGAGGCAGTTATTAAGACTGCATTAAGTGTAGAGCACTATCCATGTTCCTGCCACTTTGCAGATTACAAAAAAGACGGATCGCTTCCCGGAGGCATTTACGATCTGAAACACAAAGGGAAGGACAGGAGACTGGGTGAGTGAAACAGGGAAGAAATAGGCAAAACAGGCAAATTCCAAGCTGGCCATCATTAGAACAGGAACGGAGAATGAAACCGCCACCCTCGTAGTATCCTTACACGAATCTGTGGTGAGACCACACTTGGAATTCTGTGCGCAGTTCTGGTCACCGCACTTGAAGAAGGATATTGTAGAGCTTGAAAAGATGCAGAAAATAGCAGCTGCCCTATGAAGATCGACTCAAATGGAGAGGGTTGTTTAGCCTGGAAGAGAAGGGGAAACATGATAGAGGAGAGACTGGACAGAGAGTAGATTTCTCCCTCTCCCAAAACACTAGAACCCGGGGTCATCCACTGAAGCTGAAGGGTGTGAGGTTCAGGACAGACGAAAGGAAGTATTTCTTCATAGAATCATAGAGTCGGAAGGGACCTCCAGGGTCATCTAGTCCAACCCCCTGCACAAGTCAGGGAATTAACAAATACCTCCCCCTCCACACACCCAGTGACCCCTCTTCCATGCCCAGAAGATGACAAAAAAAAAAACCCTCCAGGATCTCCAGCCAAACCGGCCTGGAGAAAAAAATTGCTTCCTGACCCCAAAGTGGCGATCAGCATTTCCCTGGGCGTGTCAGAAAGGGCCACGAGAACTAAGCACTGAGGCAACCCCTCCGTCTCTCCGTCTCATGATCTGCCTGAGTTAAGCAGTACTGCTGGGGCTCAGCTTAGGGATGCCATTTATCTGTTTCTAGAGGAAGACTCCCGGCGATCCTCCCTGGTCCCTACTTCTGTTTGAATGAGCAGCAGGGTGGGGAAGGGAAGAGGGAAACAGTGTCACACGACACCTTCATGTTATTTCCAGGTGTTTTTTTTTTAAAAAAAAGATGTAGTGATGCTCTAGGAATCTCCTGGATCTCTGTGGTCAAACCATAGAGTTCCATGGGGTTCCTAGAGTGTCAACATGATGTGGTCCTGGCTGCCAACTTGGAAAGCTTTAAAAGGGGAGTAGACAAATTCATGGAGGACTGGGCTATCTATGGCTACTAGTCACAATGGATATCAAGACCTTCCAGTACCAGGGGCCACAGTCTGCCTCTTTAAATCAGGTGCTGGGGAGCGCGAGAGGGAGGATGCTGTTGGAGTCTTCCAGTTTGTGGTTTTCCTGGAGGCAGCTGGTTGGCCCCTGTGTGAACAGAATGCCAGACGAGCCGAGCCTTGGGTTTGATCCAGCTTGGCTCATCTTACATTCTTATTCTTTTCAATTACACAGGCTTAAATGAATCCACTCTTTCATTAAATTCATCTCTCACCTTTTTGCTAGATTTCTTGTGCTTTATCAAAGCTCCCCCCTGCCCCAATAAAAACTGCCACCTTTTCTGGATTTGTAATATCATGGTTTCTGCGTGTGCATTGTGCATTGCTCGTGCATTGATGGTATCGCATAATAGGCTAATAGAGAGTTAATGGCATTTGAATTTCTCCTGCGTTCTAACATTTATCCTTCAGAAAGATTTGCATTAACGCTATATAAAACCTTAACCCCAATTGCTGTAATGGAGGAGTAAAAAACCAAAACCCGGGAAAGTGTCCAAAGGCATAAAGGAGCAAATATGGGCAACACCTTCTGCTTTCTTGTGGAGGAAATGCAGCCTTTTGGCCAGGACATAGAACAGGAGGACAAGCCTGCATGTGGCAGGGGAGACGTGCTGTTTAAAACTTGACACTCCGTGCCTCTGAGTTTTCAGTGAAAATTTATTTCCATTCGTGTTTTTTTCTCTTTTAGATAAACTTCATTTGTGTTCATTTGAAGAGTAAACCACCCTGTGCCTGTCAGTTAACCTCAGTTAATAGGAGCAAGCTTGACTTCATTTCCTACCCAAGCTCAGAATCTGCCTTTCTAATTCCCACTGGGAACCCTGGTACAGTGGGGGAGGAGGTGGGAAATTGTGAAATAAGGCTTTATTTGTTGCCCAAAGTTCCACAAACTTCACAAACAATTTCTTGACCCAGTTATCCCCAATTATCCTGGGTCTTTTGAGGGAACTATTAGATATGTATTGGCTGATAAATATCACAAAGTGACAGAATCGGTGGCAGGGTATTTGGCTAATGTATTGCTGGGAATTACCCCACTTGAATCAAAGTCAGGGAATTCCAGACTGAGATCATTTTGAAATATTATGACTGACGATGGCCCCGGTCACACGGAGCATTTGCAGCGCTAAAGATACGGATGATAGGTGGATTTTCTGGGCGCGATCACACCACGAAATCTGGGAAGCATAGTGCTCCCATGGCTATCCCGTGACTTCCTGTCGAAGATGCGGACTAAAAAACTAGTACTTACGAGGTACTGGTTTCTGGACACCGCGGGGCAAGGGCGGGTGTCTGATTGCGTTTCCGGTGGAATCCCGTGGCATCCGGCACCCGCCGATGTTCCTTTGCAAACAAGGTTTTTTTCCCCCTCCAAGTCTCCGCAGAATGCGCAAAAGCGCCCAAACTTCGGTAAAAAAACCTACCCGTTTGCCATGGAAGCAGTGCCTAGCAATTGCTGCTGTGATCGCGCTGCGCCGCTTCTTTGCCGCGCTGCAGGATAGCCATGTGATTGGCACCTCACCCCCTAACCACAGGACCTCGACGGGACGTGTGATCGGGGGGCCGCACGTTATTTTGCTCTGGGGCAAACAGCCATGCTCCCCCCCCGCATTTTCCGGCCTGTGTGACCGGGACCGATATTATTTTATTTTTAAAAACGTTTATTGTGTTACAATGTTTGACTGGATACTATTGTTGGCACCTGTTCTTATTTATCAAATGTTTTGTATTTTATCTCATTTTATGCCATTAAAAGGTTTCTGATCTGAAGCTGTGAAATAAGGCCCTTTGGAGCTGTCTTGTTTCAAGGACCAATTGCAAGTTCATGCAGGATCCTTCCAAGAAAAGAACGCTTTTTCACTGTTATCCATTTTGTGCAGCTGTTTTATTGGTGTGCTTTGAACTGATCTGAATCTCGTTAAGAGAACTGGTCTACAAAGAAACAAGCAGTTTCCGTTGCACTGAACAACAATCCTCCCGCTTGCTTCCCAGAGCTGCTTGGAAGACAGAGAGAACCGCTTCAGGCCCGGGGACCAGGGCAGTTACCAAACCCGCCACAACCTGATCTCCTTTGGGCCCGTTCTGAAGGCCCAGCCCGAGTTCCCATCAGAGCTGGCTGCAGGTACGTCTCTCTCTCTCTCTCCCTCCCTCCCTCTCTCTCCCTCTCTTCACTGGAAGGCCATCCTTAGGACTGCCAGTTCCAGGTTGGGAAGTACATGGAGATTTGTACCAGATTCGCTTCAAAGTGCTGGTTCTTACCTTTAAAGCCCTATATGGTCAGGGTCTGACATACCTAAGGGACCGCCTTTCTCCATATGTTCCCCCAAGGGCACTACAGTCGGGGACGAGACATCTGCTGGTGATTCCAGGCCCCAAAGATGCCAGGTGTGCTGCTACCAGGGCCAGGGTTTTTTTGGTGGTGGCTCCTACCTGGTGGAATGAGCTCCCGGAGGAGATCCGGGCCCTGCGGGACCTTGCGCAGTTCCACAGGGGCTGCAAGACGGAGCTTTCAAGTAGGAGCCGCCACTACCCCCACCACTACCTCCACCACCACCACCAACTGAGTTGGGTAACATCGGGGGGTGGGTGAGATGGCCCTGTGTTAAATGAACTCCAGCGCTGTGTGGATCTGATACCAATGAACTGGGACTGCTATCCCCTGGAAGCCATCTTGTTACTGAAGGCTTTCCTGAAACATCCTGAGCACTTTGTATTGTTGTAATTGAGTGATTGTTTTATCTTGTTTTTAATTGTTTTAACTATTGGCATATGTGCCCTATCTGTGAGCCGCCTGTTAAGTCGCTCACTTAACAAAGTAGTCCAAGAGTGATTCAGCAAAGATTCAGCTTTATTCAGCAACCCGAACACAGCTCCAACACGGGCCAACATCTGATAGCCAGAACAGCTTTTACATTGCAGCTGCCCTGCTTTTAAACTCTCCCGGCTAATGTAGCCACGCCTACTGTACAAATACCAACCAATAAGGTTGTATGCATAAGGACCAATCACGGACGTTCCCACTCAGGGAGCTTGCTGAGAAGTGATTGGTTAGGTGCTTCCTGGGCTAGCAATGGGATTGGATGTATTTGGATCCTAGCCCAGGACGAAGCTTAACATAGCATTTCAGTTAGACGTTTTTCATAACAAAAATATGCATTCAATGGCAGCTTAATGAATACATTGCACTGCCCTGAGCCCGCTTGCGGGGAGGGCGGGCTATAAATTTAATAATAAATAAATAAATAAATGTGGTGGGGGGTGGAGCCTGAGGAGGGTGTGGCTTGGGGAGGGGATTGGAATACATTCATTGGAATATAATGCCACAGACTCTGCCTTCCAAAGAAGCCATTTTCTCCAAGTGAACTGATCTCTGCTGCCTGGAGATCTGTTGTAATCGCAGAAGATCTCCAGCCGCCACCTGGAGCCTGGCAACCCTGGTTCTTGGCTTCTCTCATGGTTTTCATCTAGCAGCTCCTGTTAGGATCGCCAATTCTGTGTTAGGGAATTTCTGGAGATTTGGGGGTGGAGTTTGGGGAGGGTGGGATTTGGGGAGGGGAGGGGCCTCGGCCCTGTACAATGCCACAGAGTCCGCCCTCCAAAGAAGCCCTTTCGTCCAGGAGAAGCGATCTCTGTTTTCTGGAGATCAGGTCTAATCCCCCAAGCCCCACCTGGAGGATGTAAGTAAACAAAAAACAACCGTGATATTATTATGCAATCTAGTCAGTAATTATGATCAGGCGTTTATATTATGGTTAAGACGCTGAACTGCAGACCGGAAGGTCGGTAGGTCGGCAGTTCGAGACCCGAGTGCCGCATGATGGAGTGAGCTACCGTCTCTGGCCCCAGCTCCTGCCAACCGAGCAGTTCGAAAGCAAGAAATTGCAAGTAGATAAATAGGTGCTGCTTCGGTGGGAAGGTCACAGTGTTCCGTGCGCCTCGGCGTCTAGTCATGCCATCCACATGACCACGGAAACGTCTTTGGACAGTGCTGGCTCTTCGGCTTGGGAACGGAGATGAGCACCGCCCCCTAGAGTGGGATTCGACTGGCTTTCAAGCAAGGGAAGCCTTTACTTTACAAATGACAAAACACATTCCAATACAAAACAGACAAATATTTAAAGTGTTCTTGTAAACCAAACTGTCTGTGCTCAGAGTCCCCCTGAATAATACTGCTCAAATTAGATTAACACAGTCCTTCTTTGACGTAGAGGTAAATTATTCCAAATATCTGATCAACTATCGTGGCTCCAGTGGCTCCGACAAACCTTTATCGAGGTACTGCGGCAGTCAAAAAAAGTTTCTTTCTTCTCTGCTTATTCAGTCTGTTTCGAAGAGTGCTTCACACTGCAGACCTTGAAAGCTCTGTTTACATTCAGCTTAACGCAGCATTAGTGCCAGGACAGTTGATCAGCTATCTGGAATAAGTTATCTCTGTGTCAAAGAAGGACTGTATTAAGCTACTTTGAGCTGTATTATTCAGAGGAACTCGGAGCACGGACAGTTTGGTTTACAGGGACACTTCAAATATTTGTCTGTTTTGTATTGGAATGGGTTTTGTGATTTGTACTGTAATTTAAACACTTGATCACAATTACTGAGTAGATTGCATAATAATATCACGGTTGTTTTTTTTGTTTACTTACAACCTATCCCGAGATCCCACGTTTGTATAACCCACCTGGAGGCTGGGAACTTTAGCGCCAGTGAATCCACAGGCGCATCATGTTCCACAGACTCCGTGAGGAAGCCAGGGTCGCTCGTCCCCTCAGACTCAGCTCAACTGGAGGAAGCTGCACTTGGCGGGACAGGGAGGGTATCGTGCATAGTTCCAGGGCTCTTTTTGTAGAAAAAGCCCAGCAGGAACTCATTAGCATAATAGGCCACACCCAACAGCAGAAACTCATTAGCCTATTAGGCCACACCCCTGACAGCACAGCTCATTAGCACATTAGGCCACACCCCCATGTTACCAGAAGGGTGGTCATCCAGCCACACCCACCTGTTGCTTGTTATTCTGTTTACCTTGTTTGTTGTCAAAACCCAGGGCCTTTTTTTGTAGCAGGAACTCCTTTGCATGTTAGGCCACACACCCCTAATGTAGCCAATCCTGATGAATTTCTGCTGTTGGGTGTGGCCTATTATGCTAATGAGTTCCTGCTGGGCGTGGCCAACTCGGTAGCCAGCCGGAACTCCGTTCCTGTGCGTTCCTGCCCCAAAATAGCCCTGTGCATAACCCAGCAAAGGGCTTTGGAAATGAAAGATATGTTCGCCTTCTATGTGAGCAGAGCCGCAGGTGGTGGTGGCTCACTTCCTAGCATTCAAGGGCTGGCACACACAAACACATACACACACCTCTGCTGCAGAGAGTGTTTTCATTCCTCACATTAGCTATGTTTGCTGGCTTTCAAGTTTTCCTCCAGCTGGGCTTCTGATCAGTGTTCCCTCTAAGCTGAGTTAGTGTGAGCTAGCTCACAGTTTTTTAGCCTCCAGCTCACACCTTTTTGTCTTAGCTCAGGAAAGTCGGCTCCAGAGCAATGCTCCCTCTAAGCTGTGGAGTCTTGTGAGCAAAAATCCTAACTTTGTGAGCTCCTGGCATTAAAGTTGTGAGTGAGCAATTTGGCTACTGCATGAATCAGTTTGCTCTGGAGCCCTCCTTCCTGAGCGAAGGCAAAAAGGTGTGCACCGGAGGCTAAAAAACTTTGAGCCAGCGCACACTAACTCAGCTTAGAGGGAACACTGCTCCAGAGCAAACTAATTTATGCAGTAGCCAAATGGCTCGCTCACAACTTTAATGCCAGTAGCGCTCAAAGCAGAATTTTTGCTCACAAGACTCCACAGCTTAGAGGGAGCATTGCTTCTGACTGCAGCTGAGCCCCAGGTTTTGGAATTACTGAATTGCCACCACCCGCTTATGGCCTGCAGTGATATTTTAAGATGTGATGTACCTGGAAGACTCTCAGCAAAGGGCCCAGAGGAAGGGGGTGCAGCTCAGTGACAGAGCCTCTGCTTGGCATGCAGAAGGTCTCAGGTTCAAGCCCCAGCATCTCCAGTTGGAAGGACCAAGCCGCAGGAGGTGACGGGCAAGACCTCTGGTCTGAGACCCTGGAGAGCGGCTGCCAGTCTGAGCAGACAATGCTGACCTTGATTGACCAACGGCCTGATTCAGTAGAAGGCCGCTCCATGTGTTCATGTGACCCTGCTTAGTAGAGTGGCTAGACTTACAGTGAAGTGAGGCTGGTGATGGGCTGGTGTATTCCTGGAGATTTGGGGGTGGAGTTTGGGAGAGAGTGGAGTTTATAGAAGGGGGGGACGTCAGTAGGGCATAATTGTCACAGAGTCCGCCTTCCAAAGCAGCCGTTTTCTCCAGGGGAGCTGATGTTGGTTGTCTGAAGATCAGTTGTCATGCCAGGAGATCTCCAGGCCCCACCTGGAGGCTGGCAACCCTATGCTGAGCCCACCCTGTTTTTTAATTATTTGTTTAATTTATACCCCGCCCTATCCCACGAGTCTCTCCCTCTCTCTCTCTCGCAGGGTCTGAACTGGCCATGATGTTTCCCGTCCTCCTAGGCTCCTTAGCTGGCATCGCTATCTTACTGGGCATCTCCATATTTATCTGGTTCCATCAGAGACACAAGATCAAGATGGCAGCGGACCGGGAAGGCCCCTTCCCCCCTTGAAGCTCAGCACCTGTTCTCTCCAGTAGCTAACCCCCCTTGGGATGACCACGCAAATCAGGGTCATGGGGTTTGCTTTGCCTGCGTTGCTTTCTGTCCTGGGGGGGGGGGCAGGGAGGGTTGTCAGTCTCTGCTTCGCTCTTTTCCTTCTTTTTATCATGGCAGAGCCGAAGAACGGCAGGCGTCAAAGGAGAGCGAACCGAGTGGTTTGAGATTGCAAACGGGAGACGGAGGTGTCCACCCAGAGGTTCAAAAATTCAGGACTAGAGACAGAGAAGATTCTACGTATTTGTCAGGGATGCTCTAGGCTGGTCCTGCATGGGGCAGGGGGTTGGACTAGAGGGTCTGTATGGCCCCTTCCAACTCTATGGTTCTATGATTCTAAGGAGGACATTTTCAGGTCCTTCTATACAGGGGTATTGACGCCTTCACAAAATGGTGGGTGGTGGCGGGGATAGAAACCCTCCGAAGTGAAATGCCATCGTCTTCCATTCTCAAAGAAAGACCAGGGAGGATCTAATCTTATCTCTGGAGTGTGTTATCTCTGAGGTGTTTCTATGCCTACGGCCCCGCATTGTATTAGCCATCTTTGCTGCAGGGTTGTTACTGCTGGCTCACATTCAGATGAGATCAGCTGTGGGGAATGTTTCCAATTCCTCCAGAGGGAGTTACCAACGCGAGAGGTTATGGATGCTGAGGGGAGGTGAAATGAGAACGAACGGGGTCCTTGGGCAAACCAACAAAGCAGGAACAGGAATTCCTCCCAGAATTGGGGGCCGGGGGCAGGGACTGTGTTTGTTTCTACAAATATGAAAAAAAGAGGTGCAAATATGAAAAAAGAGGTTGTGCGGCACCATAAAAGACCTAAAAAGAGTTATTGTTGCAGAAGTTTCCAACGGCTAGAACCGACTTCATCACATACATGAAGAGTTGGTGGATATGTACATACAGAGACAAAATAGCTAGAAAGGAAGATTTGGCTAGAACAGGTTCAAGAGGCAGTTAGGAAGGAAAGGGACAGAGGCAGCTGTCTTTTGTTTCCCCCTGAGATCCTTCAGCTAGTACAAATGGGGGGTCAGCTCTGAGTGCCTTTCTTCCACAACCCTCAGATGGCCTCTGGCCCTCCGGTTTGTCACTCTGCTTCTGGCAACCTGAGTGTGCAGCTTCCGGGCTTGCCCGAGGCCTCCCACCTGGCCAGGTTGGCCCTTCTCCACCTTTTGCGGATGCTTCTTAACTTGATTGGTTGTCATAGAGAAATCCGATCCAGTGGTGAACATCGTGGCCGCTGAGGTTTGCAATAAAGTTGATTTCATCTCCTTTTTTTTTGTTTTTTGGCAATCTGGGCTTTGTTGGGTTGTGGCTCCAGGAGCTCTGCCGTGAAAGGGCAGGATATCGCGTGGCACTTGGGCCCGAGTCTTTCATGCTAATTCCTTGCAGCAGAGGATGTAGCAGATCTGAGGTTTATAAGATTATGCGTGGGATAGAGCAGGTAGAGAAAGAAGTCCTTTTCTCCCTTTCTCACAAGACAAGAACTCGTGGGCACTCCATGAAATTGCTGAGCAGTCAGGTTAGAACGGATAAAAGGAAGTCCTTCTTCACCCAAAGAGTGATGAACACATGGAATCCACTGCCACAGGAGGTGGTGGCGGCTAGAAGCATGGATGGCTTCAAGAGGGAATCAGATAAACATATGGAGCAGAGGTCCATCGGTGGCTATGAGCCACGAGGTATAGATAGGAACTCTCAGTCTGGGGCAAGTGATGCTCTGTATTCTTGGGGCTTGGAGGGGGGCAACAGTGGGAGGGCTTCTAGTGTCCTGGCCCCACTGCTGGACCTCCTGATGGCACCTGGTATCTTTGGCCACTGTGTGACACAGAGTGTTGGACTGGATGGGCCACTGGCCTGATCCAACATTGGCTTTTCTTATGTTCTTATAGGAACTCTCGGTCTGAGGACAAGGGATGCTCTGTCTTCTTGGTGCTTGGGGGGGGGGCAACAGTGGGAGGGCTTCTAGTGTCCTGGCCCCACTGCTGGACCTCCTGATGGCCCCTGGTGTTTTTGGCCACTGTGTGACACAAGAGTTGGACTGGATGGGCCATTGGCCTGATCCAACATTGGCTTCTCTTATGTACCTATGAACTATCTATATATCTAATACCGAAGTCACCCCCTGCGTGTGGATACTTATTTCCACACATCGGGGGCACTTGGGGGGGAGGGAGATGTTTGTGCACACTTGGGGCAGTCCCCAGGTGTGCACAAAAATCTGAAACCTGTAAAAAAATATC
>NW_015172634.1:173906-180473 GCF_001447785.1 Gekko japonicus | reverse complement strand
GAGGCCCGGGCAGCTGCCGCCGGCCCTCGCTTCCGAGCCGGGGGGGGGGAAACCGGTGAGGCCCGGGCAGCTGCAAGCCGCCAGGCTGGGTGGAGGAGACGGGGGGAACCGGCAGGATGGGGGGGGAACTTACCTCCTCCTGCTGCTTCTTCCTCTTCCTCATAGGTGTGGAGCTCCCTCCTCCCCCCTCCCGCCCCTTTTGGAACCTATTCTCAGTGATCGCAGCAACAGAACAGGTAATAAAGAAGGTGCCTCTGAGCACAGGTCAAGTGCCCTTCTCCACAACGTATTTGCAGTTGGAGGCAAACCCAAGAGGCAAACGGAGATGGGGCAGCTCTCCGTTTTGAATTTAAGCAACAAATCTAACTGGTCTCGGGGAGGGGGGGGATGTGGTGGCAATAAAGGGGAACACCCAGGGGAAGGCCCCAGAATCACTGCCACACCCTGCTGCCTTCCCGCCATCCCCACACCCTGACATCAGCCTCCAAGAAAGGTCCAAGCAAGGTGAAAGGGGGCATAGGGCTGCCATTCCCCCGATGGGGGCAGGGGTTTACCCGCTTCCGGAGGCCCCAATCTGCCACAGCTGGCTGGCAGGGAAGCCCCACCCCTGAGCAGCCCCATCTGTGCCGACATGCCTGGCACGATGATGTCACCGGGAGGTAACGTGATCGCACAGGGCATGTTGCGGGTGGGGGGATGATCTAGCATCTGAGAAAAAACTCTATGTTAACCATAGAGTTTTTTTCTTGAATGTCTTGGATATCCAGGACAGCAGGCTGGAGAGCCCCCCACCGGCAGCAGGTAGGGACCCGGCGATCCTAGGGGGCAGGAGTCCCTGCTGCCAAGATGCCTATCCCCGCCCCAGTTGCAGACACAGTGTGGGGTTAGGGGCAGCTCCTCAGCAGGGAGCCTGGGTCAGCTGCTCCTGTTCCCCATTGGTTAAGACTGGCGACAGAACGGAGATCTTCTTTCAACGCAACCTAGATTTATGGTCTCCAGCATCGGTAAGGTTTGTCAGCTCTGCGTTGGGAACAAGGGTCATTTTGTAGAAAAAGAGGTGCAGGAGCTCATTAGCATAACTTATTTGCATATGCCACACCCCCTGACCTCACCGGAAGTGTGTCAGAAGGCAACACCCACCGCTCAGGGTCCACTGGACTGTTTTGGTGTGCTAGCTATGCGGGGGGGGGGGACGCGCAGATCTGTCCTTGCAGAGGAGGGAGAGCTTGTACCTGAATAAAACTTGGTCTTAAAGGTCCCACTGGACTGTTTTGGACTGGGGGTCAGGGGGAACTCTGCAACTTACCTGGCTGCTTCTTGCGCTGACTGAGGGCTGCTGGGAGCAGGAGGTGGGGCTTGTTGCATGTGCCCGCCCCCTGGGCTCTTTACTGCCAGAGCTCCGCTCCTGTGCGCTCCTGCAGGAAATGACCCCTGGTTGGGAAATACCTGGAGGTTTTGAGAGTGGAGCCGGGGGAAGGCGGGGTTCGGGGAAGAGAGGGGCCTCAGCCGGGTACAATGCCACAGAGCCCACCCTCTACAGCAGCCATTTTCTCCAGGGGAACCGAACTTGGTCACCTGGAGATGAGTGTTGTGGCCAGTGTTCCCTCTAAGCTGAGTCAGTGTGAGCTAGCTCACCGTTTTTTTAAGCCTCCGGCTCACACAGCTTTTGTCTTCACTCGGGAAGGAGGGCTCCAGAGCAAACTCATGTATGCAGCAGCCCAATCGCTCGCTCACCACTTCAATGCCAGGAGCTCGCAAAGTGGAATTTCTGCTCACAAGACCCCGCAGATTAGAGGGAGCCTTGGTGGTGACAGAGGGAGATCTCCAGGTGCCCCCTGGAGGTTGGGAACCCTAAGCATGCACAATCGTTTAAGTGAGGATGAGAGTGAATCCCAAACAACTGCAGGATTGTCCGTCCTTTATCACCCATCCTCACCTTTCTTTTCTGCCAGGAAGAGCCGGGCTGTGAAAAATGTGGCGGGAAAGGGTGTCAGAATGAGAGTTATATAAGACCTCCTGGGACTTCCGGAACTGCACACGGTCTTTAATGAAGAAACCAGGCCATTCCCCCCCCGTCTGTGGCATCGGTCTTGTTTCTGCAATGTCACCTTGCTTCAGAAAAGGGTCCCCCCCCCCCCGCTCCATATTATGTCGGATTTACTTTTGTTACGGAGGAAACTCCCCAGTTTGGGGCAAAGCCAACATGGCCCTGGGTGCGGCCAAGCCCCCGAGCCAAGAGCTGGTTGCTAAACACCTTGTTTGTCTGTCTGAGAAGCCAAAGGCAGGCTCTCCACCCACTCCCTCCCCGGCTGCCTCCCTCCCCTTTTTCCACAGCAGGGAACAACCACATCCCTCGTGGGACAGGTTACATAAGAACCTAAGAGAAGCCAATGCTGGATCAGGCCAATGGCCAATGGAGGCTGAGGAGTAGAGCAGAGCTGAGCAGGCCACTGAAGATGGGACACGCTGGCAAAATGTGCTGGTGGGAAGAGCCATCCAGTTGCTGTGTGGCAGGTGGGGCTGAGCGAGCTCTTGACAGAAACGGCTCTTTTTCAAAAACAGCTCTTGTCAGAACTGTGGCTTGCCCAAGGTCATCCAGCAGCTGCAAGTGGAGGAGTGGGGAATCAAACCTGGTTCTCCCAGATTAGACTCCGTGCACTTAACCATGACACCAAACTGGCTTAAAGGTTTTCAGGCAGCAAAAGCTGGGGGGGGGGGGACTATCTTTCCCAGAATCCCTTGAGTCCTGCTGTCAGTCAGGAAAGATAAATAGTGACCTAGAAGAAGATGAAGAGATTGGATTTATACCCTGCCCTTCACTACCCAAAGGTGTCTCAGAGCGGTTTACAATCCCCTTCCCCTTCCCCTCCCCACAACAGACACCCTGTGAGGCACGTGAGGCTGAGAGAGCTCTTGACAGAAACAGCTCTTTTTCAAGGACAGCTCTTATCAGAACTACGGCTTGCCCAAGGTCATCCAGCAGCTGCAAGTGGGGGAGTGGGGAATCAAACCCGGTTCTCCCAGATTAGAGTCCACACACTTAACCACTACACCATATTGAGGACAGCACTACATGTGATTCAGGGGATCTGTGGTCAGAATTTTTCTTTCTTTCTTAAATGCTAAGGACAGCTGTGTGAGGGGGGCGGGGGCGGGATACAAGCTGGGGCTGCATCTAAAGGGGAGGCGCATGCCGTTGTCTTGGTCTCCCTCGCCCCCTCTGAACCTCCAGGGGTAAACATGCAGGTAGCCATATGGCATTTGTTAGAGATGTGCACTGGAAGCCAAAGTAATCAGAATCGATCTGATCTGTTTGTTAACCTCGGAAAGGTAACTGGGGCAAATCAAATCACCTCTGTCTTTCAATAATGACCTGAATAGCCCCCTTACCCTGCACCAGGGCTACAGTCCATAGTCTCCCTTCCAACCCGCATCCAGGGGCACCTTTAAGAGTTTAATTCTGCATGCACACGAAAACTTATACCCAGAATTAAACTCTGTTGAGTGCACATGAAAATTTATACCCAGAATTGAACTTTGTTGCATGCACACGAAAGTTTATATCCAGAATTAAACTTTGTTGCATGCACATGGAAATTTATACCCAAAATTAAACTTTGTTGGAGGCACATGAAAAATTATACCCAGAATTAAACTCTGTTGCATGCACACGAAAGTTTATATCCAGAATTAAACTTTGTTGAATGCACATGAAAACTTATACCCAGAATTAAACTTTGTTGCATGCACATGAAAACCTATACCCAGAATTAAACTTCCTTGGAGGCACACGAAAATTTATACCCGGAATTAAACTCTGTTGCATGCACATGAAAGTTTATATCCAGAATTAAACTTTGTTGCATGCACATGAAAACTTATACCCAGAATTAAACTTTGTTGCATGCACATTGAAAAGTATGCAGACGGAGAGTGATTCAGCTAAGCATACCTTTATTTAGTTAAGAACAAAGACAACTGACCGGCTCGCAGGCCGGTTTATATGCGTTCAGAAAACCCGCCACCAAACTCACCTAAACACACCCCCTACTCCCGATTGGCTATTTATAGTAACCGAGAGACCTATTGGCCTCCCGGCTGGGGACCTAGCCCTTTCATTGTCTTTAGACCTTAAGCTATAGAGGAATTGTGCCTGGCCAGCCCGGGCAATTCCGGGCATGTCAGGCTGAATACATTACACACATGAAAACTTATACCCAGAATTAAACTTCCTTGGAGGCACACGAAAATTTATACCCGGAATTAAACTCTGTTGCATGCACACGAAAGTTTATACCCAGAATTAAACTTTGTTGGAGGCACACGAAACCTTATACCCGGAATTAAACTCTGTTGCATGCACACGGAAGTTTATGCCCAGAATTGAACTTTGTTGCATGCGCATGAAAACTTATACCCAGAATTAAACTTTGTTGCATGCACATGAAAACGTATACCCAAAATTAAACTTTGTTGGAGGCACACGAAAACTTATACCCGGAATTAAACTCTGTTGCATGCACACGGAAGTTTATGCCCAGAATTGAACTTTGTTGGTCTTAAATGTGCCACTCGACTCAAGCTTTGCTCTGTTGCTCCAGACCAGCAGGGCTTCCCACGCACCTGTAGGTACAGTTATGTTTGCAACGATGAGATCTCAGCTGAAGCTCAACCAAATGTCAAGTGGTTGAGGTGGAGGTCAGAAGCCCCCCCCCCGCCCCCGGGTCCAAGTGGGCTGCCTTGAATATATCCTACTATCAATGCATAATAGTGTTGCCAACCTCCAGGTGGCGCAGAGTCCTCCCAGAGTTACTACTGATCTCCAGATGGCAGGCATCAGTTGCCCTGGAGAACACGGCAGCTTTGGAGGATGGACCTCAGGCCCCTAGCCAGGATTATTTTTAGTTGGGGGGGCGGGCATTTAAAAAGTCAGGGGCAGTGTTCCCTCTAAGCTGAGTTAGTGTGAGCTAGCTCACAGTTTTTTAGCCTCTAGCTCACACATTTCTGTCCTAGCTCAGGAAGGATGTCTCCAGAGCAAACTAATTATGCAGTAGCCAAATCATGACCTCACAACTTTAATGTCAGTAGCTCACAAAGTAGAATTTTTGCTCACAAGACTACATAGCTTAGAGGGAACATTGGTCAGGGGGCACTGAAATTCTTTGGACCCTATTATGAAGAAGAAGAGGAGGAGGAGGAGGAGGAGGGGGAGATTAGATTTATACCCCGCCCTTCACTACACAAAGGAGTCTCAGTGGCTTACAAACTCCTTTCCCTTCCCCTCCCCACAACAGACACCCTGTGAGGTAGGTGGGGCTAAGAGAGCTCTGGCAGAAACGGCTCTTTTTCAAGGACAGCTCTTATCAGAACTACGGCTTGCCCAAGGTCATCCAGCAGCCGCAAGTGGAGGAGTGGGGAATCAAACCTGGTTCTCCCAGATTAAAGAAGAAGAAGAAGAGGAGGAGGAGGAAGAGATGGAGTCACAGAGTGGCTTACAAACTCCTTTCCCTCCCCCTCCCCACAACAGACACCCTGTGAGGTAGATGGGGCTGAGAGAGCTCTGACAGAAACTGCTCTTTTTCAAGAACAGCTCTTATCAGAACTACGTCTTGCCCAAGGTCATCCAGCCTGGTGCAAGTGGAGGAGTGGGGAATCAAACCCCGTTCTCCCAGATTAGAGTCCGCGCACTTAACCACGACACCTAACAGGCTAGGATAGGGTTGCTCGGTCTCCTGGTATAGAAGAAGAAGAGAAGAGGTGGGATTTATACCCCACCCTTCACTACCCAAAGGAGTCTCAGAGCGGCTTGCAAACTCCTTTTCCTTCCCCTCCCCCCCACAGACACCCTGTGAGCAGGGTACCCTCTAAGCTGAGTTAGTGTGAGCCTCTGGCTCACACGTTTTTGTCTTAGCTCAGGAAGGATGGCTCTAAGAAACTGCTCTTTTTCAAGGACAGCTCTTATCAGAAGTACCAAACAGAACCACCAAACAAAGAAGAAGAAGAGGAGGAGATTGGATTTATATCCCGCCCTTCACTACCCGAAGAAGTCTCAGAGCAGCTTACAAACTCCTTTCCCTTCCCCTCCCCATAACAGAAACCCTGTGTGGTAGGTGGTGCTGAGAGAGCTCTGACAGAAACGGCTCTTTCTCAAGAACAGCTCTGGTAGAACTATGGCTTGCCCAAGGTCATCCAGCAGGTGTAAGTGGAGGAGTGGGGAATCAAACCCGGTTCTCCCAGATTAGAGTCTGCGCACTTAACCAAACTGGCATTACATCCCTGCTGAGTTGCCCTCCTTTCCCCAAATTCTGCCCTTCCCAGGCTCTGCCCCAAATCTCCAACCTGGAGTTGGCAACCTTGGATTGCCCAAATGTACTTTGCAGAACACCTAAAGGGAATGGCAGTTCTTTGTCCCCAGGGATGCACCATTTCAGTTGGACTGTGGGAGGGAGAGGAAAGGGATACCAAAGCACAGTGCCAATGAATGCAGTCCCCCTGGGTCCTTGTATGAGCCTAATGGTCTCTCCTGACAGCAGAACCCCCCCCCCCCCCCCCCCCACAAACACCTTT